>NC_091128.1:6636189-6856189 GCF_040183065.1 Periplaneta americana | reverse complement strand
CATATCCCCCACAATAATGAATTTACATTATTAAATAGTAATGAATAACGACGACTGAGTATCACACAGTTAACACGTACTTTCTCATACATTTTATGTGTTTGCAACAAATCAGTTTCTTTATCACAATTATACAGAATTTTAAGGGATGTTCTACTGGAGCTAAATGACAGCTGTGAGCTACTGCAGATAAACGCAAACAGGACGAAGACCATGGCTGTCGCTAGAAAAATAAAGCAGGTAAACTTGCGAATTCCAAATGAGGCACTACAGCAAGTGAACAGCTTCAAATACTTGGGTTGTACTATAAGCAGAAACATGAGCTGCTGCCAAGAAGTCAATAGGAGGATAGCAATGGCAAAGGAAGCTTTTAATAGAGAAAGGAGCATCCTCTGCGGATCTCTCGAAAAAGAACTAAGGAAGAGACTAGTGAAGTGCTTTATATGGAGTGTGGCACTGTATGGGACAGAAACATGGACATTACCACTAAGTGAACAGAAGCGAATAGAACCATTTGAAATGTGGATATGAAAAATAATGAAACGTGTGAAGTGGACAGAGAGAATAAGAAACGAAGCTGTGTTGGAAAGAGTGGGTAAAGAAAGAATTATGCTGAAACTGATCAGGAAGAGGAAAAGGAATTGATTGGATCACTGGCTGAGAAGAAACTGCCTACTGAAGGATGCACTGGAAGGAATGGTGAACGGGAGAAGAGTTCGGGGTAAAAGAAGACATCAGATAGACAACATTAAGATATATGGATCGTATGAGGAAACGAAGATGAAGGCGGAAAATATGAAAGATTGGAGAAATTTGAGTTTGCAGTGAAAGACCTGCCCTTGGGCAGAACACTGAATGAATGAATGAATGAATGAATGAATGAATGAATGAATGAATGAATGAATGAATGAATGAATGAATGAATGAATGAATGCTTTCTGATGGAATGTTAAAACCAGGATTTTTCGCAGAGTATACACCAGTTGTAGATCAAAAGAATGTAGGGGAGAGTTGGGTAGTATCGGACATCGGGTAATATCGGACAGTGCGTTTCTTTCATCTACCACCAGATGGCCTTCTATGCCCAAGGTACCGGGTCCGATCCCGGGCCAGGTCGATGGCAGTTAAGTGTGCATAAATGCGACAAGCTCATGTCAGTAGATTTACTGGCATGTAAAAGAACTCCTGCGGGACAAAATTTCGGCACATCCGGCGACGCTGATATAACCTCTCCAGTTGCGAGCGTCGTTAAATAAAACATAACATCTACCACCAGATGGTAGTACAGAATGACATGGCTACGTTTCTGTATGCGACATCACAGAAACGTAACCATGTCATTCAGGTACTATTATCGGGTCGTAGATAAAAGAGTTTCACTGTCCGATATTACCCGATGTCCGATACTACCCAACTCTCCCCTATGAATACCCCAAACTTGCAAAAGAATATTTTCAATTTTTTATTACATTTGCAAAACAAACTTATTGCCTATGATTGCCTGAAAACAAATACGATAAATCTCATTGAACTTTAAAGTAATATCACTATATGTGTGTATAGAATACATCTTTGGGAAGGCCTTGGCTTAGATGAGAGGATAATATTAACATAGATTTGAGGGAGGTGGGATATGATGTTAGGGAATGGATTAATCTTGCTCAGGATAGACATCGATGGCGGGCTATGTGAGGTCGGCAATGAACCTCCGGGTTTATAGCGGAGAGAGAACCGTTTCCTTGGGGGGGGGGGGAGCAAAGCAAAACCATATAATCCCGACATAACAAGGTTATGGGAGACATACGTGTAATTTACCTTCTTCCCCCCGTTATAGCTTGACCGTGGTACAGTATCGGAATACGATTTATTAAAGGTATTATTGAGGCCATGTTTCTTACAGTGTCACATCCACATCCGCGACGTTTCGGACCGAGTTGTATAAGACTTGAACTGTAGGTTTACTGCAAATTATAATAGGCATAACTTAAAACAATCTCCCTCTTTTTCTCTCTCGTACAGAAACACGTGCATACATCAATTAAACTACGTAACAGTGCTAACAGAAACTTTTTTATATAAAGTTTACCTTCCTAAAAATATCATAATTATGAAATGAATACTCGAATTATTTTACTTAATCTCGTCTTTAAGTTTACACATTATACCGGGATTACTTTATTTTTTTCTGCACTGTTGTGCAGTATGTTATTCATATTTCTCCAAGTGGCGGCCTGAACATCTGTAGACTTGTACAGGCTCCTACAAAAGAACATTACAGTGTTTCCATTCCTCAAATGAGGTATAGAAATTCTTGTACACTCAGAAATTTAAAATAAATATTAAAGTCCAGACACATGATCTGAAGACATTAATTCATGAATTTTAAGAACAGAAACTTAATCGTAACAAAAGCAAAAAATATCTTTTGAATTCAATATTTTCTAACGTTAGTATAAAAAAAAAATCAGACAAGTTTGGGGAGGCAGTGCCCCCTATGCACCCCCAAAACTCCGCCTATGTCCGGGTCCCTTCAAAGCTATTTGTAAGTAAGAAAGTAAGTGTATAGAATACAAAGTCAAGATTTGGGAGATACTTTCTGGAAAACAGGAATGTTTATTGCAGTAATAAAATTATTTTTTACTTTAGCGTAAAATTACTGAAACTTTTTTATTATGTTGAATATTGTTTATGTTTCTAAACACACAATAATTATTGTTTATTAATAAGGCGACCCCTCAGCTTTTTAATCTACACTCCCCCCTTTGGGAATCACTCAATATTAACAAACAGGAAGAGCTAAATACTTTATAAAACTTCATCAAGGAGTCTTTCACATTCTCCTGATCAGCAATCTGTTAGTTGTTCCACACACATTAAATTGAAATGTGTTTAACTTTTTCTGCAACTTCATTTTTGCTGCACACCAGGTAAAATAAAAAAGATGATAGCCTATTACAGCGGTGGCGAAAATGTAATCGTGTGCCGAGCCACTGTGTAACCTGCAACGTGCATACACCTATGGAGGGAAGCGGACACCCGAAGGAGAAGTGAAGCAAGTGTCTGACTTATTAACGGATTTTCATTTTCCTTACGTCAAGCACTTAAATATAATTTTATACAGTACAAGGCTACAAACTAATGTTTAGTACGTGTAACGAAGAAAGAAATGAACAATATCACAACCTAAAATTAACTGTCTTCAGAATGTCTCTGCGACAAAGTTTCAAAATCAGGAATTATGTCACTTACTGCCAGTCGTAGTTGATCACGAAGGTATTTGTCTGTCAGTCGTGATCTAAATTTGGTTTTTATTATTTTCATTGTTCAAAATAATTTTTCACAAACGTAAGTTGTAGCGAACATGGCTTCAACAGAGCAAGAGAAACAACGAAGCTTCGGATATTTATTTTTTGGCAAAGATTTGAAAGTTCAACATTTGTCAAGTCCTTACATCTAGCTTTCATTTGACATCACATTGTAAATCAGTGCGTTCAAATTGAAGAGCTAACCGCATTATTCGTACATCTGCTGAAAAAGGGTGGACGTACAGAGATGATGATGATGATGATGATGATGATGATGACACTTAACCTTTTAATGTTTCATCAGTAACATGTAGTATAATGCCGTTTTATGTTATACAACCGTTTTCCTCGTAATACTTGTGAACAAATCATACATTTAATATTCCCATCATATTGACAGCAAAAAATGCGTCCTGCCATCCTACTTGGAACTTTCGTACATGGTTTCGAGAGAGACATATACCACTCGCAGGTCAGAGACAAATACAAATGGAACGGAGTTTGACTCCAGTGAGTGAGAGGGTGGTGGCTGGCGGAGGGTAAGAAGCAAGCGAAATGCACAGCTATCACTGCGAGCCACAATGTCTCGCGAGTCACGGCTGGCCTATTGTGTTGCGTGAAGGGCAAAGGCCTCCTGCTAGAGGGAAAGCTTTTCTAACGCCGTGAGCAAATCCACGTTAGAAGATCTGTATTGAACTTTAATTGTTGTAGTTAGTTTTTAGTTCATGGCAATGTCTGATTTTTTTTGTATGGTTTTATTTCTCACACACTGCTCTGATGACTCTGGGGGTGTTTCCATTCACTTCTTCCTCTTGCTACTGGAGCCCACTGTTGGCCTGCTCGCTTCTTGAAGTCGGCCAATCTGCGCCAAGTCGTTTGCCTGCACGGGGGTCCCACGCGGTAGTTTTGTAAGTCCATCTGTCGTCCCTCAGTCTGGCGACATGGCCTCCCCATTTCCATTTTGTTCTGATGGCCAGCTGTGTGATGTTCGTTGTTGATAACAATTGGTGCAGTGTCACATATGATATTCTATCTCTCGGAGATACATCTGCAGTGTTGCCACGACCTACTCACGAAAATCAGGAGAAAATCATCGAAAGAAAACAGGAGATTACAGTAGATTAATTAAACATGAATTTCCTCTTTGTTTTATAATATTAATTACAAAACAGTGTACTGTAAGAAAGATGATACTGTTGTATTACTATACAGCACATCCCTAACCAATGAAATGGAACAATTTTGCTACATATAATTACTGTCATCTCTACTCAGCGTATGTAACTAAGTCATGCAATTTTGTTTTTACACAGTAATGTCTTATTGACAATGTTTCGCATTAAAATGTATATTAATCAGGAATTTTTCGTGTATTCACAAAAGATTTTCGATACAACGAGATTTATTAAATACAGTACTGCATTAGCTGCGATTATAACAGACGAAAAATTATCCCCTTTCTTGCTTTTACATAACTGTCCTTTAAACTGTTCATCATTTTCCCACTCTGATTTATAATATTGTGGGAGTATTTACTTTTCTTTCTTGCTGGGACACTTTCACTCATTTTAAAAGATCACTGTGCAAGATATGTAACACAAAATGCCATTACCTACACTTCGCTCTCTCACTGTTTCACGTGCACACGATCAGAAACAAACTTCACTACTGAATGAGTTTCGTTCCTCCTCTGTCCCCGAGTCCCCTAAACAATAATGAAGTTACTTCATTCTGTCGTCGCTTTGCAAAAGGGGATACGTCCAAAATAACAAAGTATTGGAAAATCGCAACAAAAAAATCATAAGAGACTTACAATATTAAAATGTTCGTGGATCCTGAATGTTTGTATCCATAGGGATCTAATTAGAAAAAAATATATTAACATTTTAATTTCCCTTATAGTTTTTGCGATTTTCCAACACTTTGTTATTTTTGACATGTCTCCTTTTGCAAATAGACGACAGTTATCGCTTGTTAACGTTGCATGAAAAGAGAGAGAGAGAGAGAGTGTGTGTGAGTGAGTGTGTGTGTGAGAGAGTGTGTGTGTGTGTGTGTGTGTGTGTGTGTGCGCGCGCGCGCGTGTCCTTTCGTGGTAAGGTTTCAACCATTTGTTCTCTGTCGATCTGTAATTATGTTTAGACTATCGAGTGGGTTGGAGAGACCCATAATTCAGAGCCATGTGTATAGAACATGGTCTTTATCTGCTGTGTGCTGATATCAGAATCCGCCGCTAGACTCCAGACGAGAGGCGACTCCTTGCTTCTTGTAAGCATCATTGTGGCGACGCATTGTGAGCAGGGAGACGAAAACATTGACTTGTGTATAAGATGCAAAAATAACACATGATGACATAATATATGTGCGCTGAAGTAATGAGTTGAAAATCCGGGCATAGAACTAGGTGACTGCAGCATGCCAAGAAGGCAGGAGAAATTCAGACTTTTGACAAAAATATCAGTAGAGCAGTAGATTCAATGGAAAAACAGGAAATCTCCTCCTAAATCAGTAGGTATGGCAACACTGATCTAGGGTTTAGCGTTGCATATCCAGCGACTACTTTGCTTAATTTACTGTCATCTCTCCTCAGTAAAGTTTCCCAATCATTCCCAAACATTAGGTTATTTAAAACTCCCTTATGTTTTTCAAAGATGTTTGTTAAAAACAACTGCCATTATTATGACTGTGTATATAAATGGGAAAGGTGGGTCATGAAGTGCACGTTTTCGAACTCAATTTTAAAATTTCGGTATCAAATTGCCTTCATTAATCTTTAAATGCAATTGTAATATCTGAGTATAGACTGTGCGTTCTTTTAACATATCATTTCTACTTTTTTTACGAAAATAGGAATTTCAAAATTTGTAGTAGTAATAGGAGGAGGAGGAAGAATAGTTCTAGTTCTATTAGTAAAATTGTAGAGAGAGTAATAAATTATAGACCGGATGTTTAGGCATTTATAACAGTCAAAATAGGCAGGCAAAAAAGGCAATTAAAAAAAAAAGCACTATAACCTCTGAAAACAGCATAATATATTTTAGCAATAAATTTAAATTATATCAACATAACTCACATATTTACTTCGTAGGTGACACATGTTGACTTATAAAATACTTGTTTTCGTGATTAATTGTCTTTTCACAAACCTTAGTCATAACAAAACTATTTCATCGGTTGGAAACACATGGGCACCAAATTCACAAACGTAAGCATGACGTTTACTTTGCAATGGTGTACTGAATTTAGGCATTCTAGCTAACTGATCTTATACCTTCTGTCACCCGACAATAACTGACTGTTCCTCACTCAAATTTCTTTTTCCTACAATAATAAACACGTATAGCACAAAATTGTAACAGTAAGATTTGAAAATATGAAAGCAAACATTTTAAAATGCTTCGTGTCATCTTCTATGATAACGAGCTTAATATTTAAAATAAAAAGCTGATTGTTGGTATCGTGAAGACGTGACAATATTATATGTGTAACTGTGGATTGCCGATCATTATTCATATTACACTAATAGCATTAAAGCACGATTATTAGCAGATTAAGCACCTAAATAAATTACTTTTATTTACTATTATTAGTAAAGTTAGTCATTGTTTCAAATATTTAAATTACATGCATATTAGATTACAATTAATTAGAAAACTGGAAATAAACAAGAAATATAGCTTTAAAATTACAAAAAAGAGAGGAATTTATTAGTAAGAAACACCTTCAAAAGGCGAAATTTGCAAAATAAAAATTGGCGCTATCACTTTGATTTATCACAAATCACATTTATATCTATGCAAATAATGATTTAGGCCTACTTCCACCCAGTAAAAAAGGCATTTTGCCAAACATTCCGGCTCTAGTCATAATAGTAGTATTAATATTATTCATAGTGGTAACAATAGCAACAATACTTGCAGTGAAAGCAATAATAGTGATAGCAATAGTATTAATAGTGTTTTAATTTATCTATTAATTAATATTTATGTGCTACTGAACAGTCGTTGGTCAATTATAATCCAGCACAGTAATAAAATAATAACAATAAATACAGTAATATACCTAATAATTTGAGGAAAATTCGTTCCCGCACCGGGAATCGAACCCGGGACCTCTCAGATGAGCGCTCTTTCCAACTGAGCTATGCCGGAACACGATTCAAGGTGCCGGCCGAACTCTCCTCACTGTATCGTCAATGGCGAGGCCTCATATATATATATATATATATACAGTAATACAAATAAAACAGTATGAATAATACAATAAAAAAAACAATGATATAGTACATCATTAACATGGTTACAATGCAAACTACATCTTCCTGTATCCAAAGTGTTCAAATTCTTATCTTCTTCTTCCATTCTTCTCTTGCCTCCCAATTCCCTTCTTCTTCCAAGCCTCTCTCCTTCATTCCACTTCTTATATCGTCCAACCAGGTTTTCCTTGGTCTTCCCCTCTTTCTTCTTCCTGGCGGAATCCATTCCAAAATCTGTCTGGGCAATTTTGTTTCTGGCATTCTACGTACGTGGCCATACCATTCTAATTGCTCTTAGCTAACTAAATCTAACAATGCACTATTAACTCCCATTTCTTGTCTAATGGTTGTGTTTCGAATGTTTTCCAATTTAGAATGTCTAGTGGAACGTCTAAAACAATTCATTCAGTGGAGAGGAGTTTCAATCTCAGATTCGTGTTTAAATGCCACGTTTCCGCCCCATATGTTATAGCACTCCTTATTATAGATTTATAGATTCGGAGTTTTGTTTCAATTGTTATTGTCTTATCCCACCAAACCCCATTTAACATAGCTACTGCCGATCTGCCTTTCTGAATTCTATATTTTATGTCACTTTCTTGATATAGTACATAAAGCAATAAAATATACGTGCTTAACTACTCGTAATGTAAATAACAAGTATGAATATAATATGGGATTATTTATGAACATAATAATGCCTTATGTTTACAAGATAAGTAATACAATTGAGCACTTAAAATATGCCACTACTATACATTAAAAGGATCGAAATCACCACACTGCATATTATCATTTCTCTTGCACCTAAAGACCGGAGAAAGAGATTTAGAATTTCTAGTACAGAAAATTTTGTTTAGACGGCCATGAAGTCGTGATCTTATAAGCTTTGAAACTTGATATATTTATCTAATGTAAATTTGTGCTATCGCAGAAAAAGAATATTGAATGTTGCAACTCGTATCAAAAAGACAATCTTTACGTACTGGTGTCATATAGCCTACCCTGTATAACTATTGCTCATCACTATTCCAGATGGTGTTGATAGTTCCATACCTTCGGGATCACTAAAACTCAACGTTTCTAAATACTGTAAATGTGTATTTTTACGTACTACTTATGTAACCGTCCTTGAAAAAAAAAACAACGTATGCAACTACTCTCAGTCCACTGCTGTGAAGTAACGGTTAGCATGACTGACCGTGAAACGAGCGCCTCCGGGTTCAAATTCTACTTGGAACAAGTTACTTAGTTGTGATTTCACTGAACTCATTAAGAACAAATACTGGGTAATTTTCGGCAATGGACCCTGGACTCACTTCGATGGCATTATTATCTTCATCTCATTCAGACGCTAGATAACCTTAGCAGTTGATAAAGCGTCGTAAAATAACCAATTTAAAAACTACTCTCATCATACGGTTATTAATGCACTCTTACGAACTTTACGATGCCAGCCTACTTGGTACTATAGTCGCGTCGCTGTTATTTTAGGCGTGACTCCTCCTCTTTGCTTACGCCTTAGGAAGTGAAGTCTCTATAAAGTCTAGGTAGGTAGTATCGTTCGCCATTTTTGTTCTTTAGTTGCCGAGCTACCAGACGAGGAATCTATTTGCCACACCGTTAAACATTATCATGTCGTAGCTCCTATGATAATAAATCAAACGCACCGTAATTCAGCAAATAATTGAGCGGCAAATAACGTCCTCGTGTGCTTTCTGCGAACGTCAATGAAAGAGCCAAAATGGCGAGCGGTTATACTAAACATTTATCGAGCCGTAGGAAATGTATTACGTAATCAGCAGCGAATCACAAGACGCACACGTTTAAATGTAGCCGGCCTGCAACGTGATTGGCTGCAGGAAATAAAAGAGACGGGACTATCGTGTCCTAATAGCTATCATTATATGATCGTTGCGTAATATACTATTCACATATTATTCATTCCAGTGTACGTCGTCCAATTTTTAACCCGCTATGTGCCATTCCATATGAAATCGATCAGTAAAAAACCTCGCATTTTTTATACTCTAATTTTTTTCCTACTTATACAAGGTGCTGAGGGGAGTGCATTTTCAAAAATATACTATCGAAAGTTAAACGGTTTTCGTATTATTAAGCTACAAATTTAGCGTATTTTATAAAAACAAGTCTCTTTCAGCGCTCAGAACTTTGGAACCATTTACTGTAGAACATTGAACGAGAGCTTATTTTGAAGCTGATATTTGGTAGGTTATGTTAAGAAGTAATCCTTATTTTTATTGTATACAGAGAGACAGATAATCTGATTTTACTTGGTTTTAAGCTTTTTGGCCATTTGTAAAAATGTAAAAAAAAAATATTGAGAAAAAACCTTGCATTATTAAGAGGGATTCGGCATTGTTTGCTTAATGGTACGGCAATAAGTTTCGAGGGTATTAAATAGATTATTTTCACACGCCTAGACTTGAACGGTGCAGTACCGCACGCACTGGCCGAGAGCTGAAAATAAGCGAGCGTTGGGCGTCATTTTACTCCTGTGTTTATGAAAACCTGTGATAAAGCTAGCACAGCCATGCGCTGCTAGACGAAACATCACGTGTTTGTCTCCTGGCCTTGCTTGTCTCGGCTAGCTCCCGTCTCACAGTCAGGTTGTTAGTTCACGCGCGTATTATTTATTTTCTTTATTTGATACTTTCAATACTTTCTTATCAACATACCATCAGTAAAAAATATGTGTTTATTTGTACTTTCAATGCGGAATGTAACTGTATATTTTTTAAATATTTTTTTCCTAGCCAAAGGCGTCTTAATGAGGAAAAATATAAATTTCTCCATTTCCATAAAAAGTAAGAAAATCTGTGTATATGTCAATATAAACTTTAATTTCTCAGCATCAAAATAAACCACGAATTTGATCATTGGGTGAAAGGGTTTCGGAGCTACAATAGTTTAAAGTTGCTAATTATATGAAAATACGATAAATTTAAATATTTTTAATTTAAACACTATGAAGTTCTGATGCCTCAAACTTTGCACAAAGCATTGTATGACAGTTCTCTACGTATAAAAAAAGTTTCACTGTATTTAGAAATTGTGAGGTCAATTTTCTCTATATTTCGGTCGATTTGAGATGGAATAGCTCACATACAGATATATTCGAACGTCGAGGGCAACCAATACAAATAAATTGTTCATCTTCATTCACCGTCTGCTTGCAATTTCAATCAAATTAATGACACACACATACAGCTGGATGTACTGCCTCATCCCATCTCACCCCCTCCTAGCAAACGTGTGGCATTCTTTCCCTCCCCTCACACCCTGAGTACAGATGCGTAGATGGGGATGTTTCTGCGGTGATACAACCCTCTCACTGCATCAATCTCCTTCATGGAGAGAAATGCTACATCCACCTGTAGCAATTACAAACCCCATGGATATGGGGGATGGAACGCAATGCACTAACAAGCAACGGTCGTAGCTGTTTAGCAACACTGGTGAACCGAGATTACAACATTGACAGTGCATTGTTGTTCGTACAGGGGACCGCATCACCCAAGTAGGACAGGCCCGTTAATGCTCGCACCTTACTAGGGGTTGGCAGAGAAAACGACATTAATTAGGGGGTTGGTGGACATGCGGGTAACGTAACATTAGTGTACGTTACACCCCGAGCATAAGATAAGATGATGTGCGTTGTGTTAACAAGTACCAGTTTGCATTCCAGACCACTACAACAAGGGTGTACTACACTGTAAATAAAGCCTCGATCACACTTTCAAGTAACCTGAATTCAAGTTGCAGTTGAAACTTACTGAAGTTGTTTTGTTTTCAAGAAGGATAAAATGGCGTCGATGGAAGTTGTGCAAATAGGAATTTTCGTAGTGCAAGCCTCCGTGCCAGAGAACTGATAATAGTACATTATGCAACGAGCCTATAACGGTAGTAGGCCTAATTAAGACGTATGTTTATGAAACGAGCGCAAGCGTGTTTCATAATTTTCATACCAGCGTCTTAATTACCATTATAGGCAAGTTTCTTACGACTTTTTATACTCGACCATATTTCTAACTTGAAATTATTCATAAGTATCCATGTTATTCTTATCTGAGGAGCGGAACTGACCTTGTGCAATACCTCATAAATTGTGAGATGTGCGCAGACGCGAAAGTATTGATTTTTCCGAGAAACAAATGACGACATTTACCTTGACATAATCTAGAGAGTAAAATAAACATTAATCTTGATATAACCTTGAAATTGAATTAGACATTGAAAAACGAGATGACAAATTGAATTTATTTGAATATTATTTACAATTAACGCTAATTATTATAGTAACAGAACTGACTTTATTTCAAATATAGGTGATTTATTGTACAATTGGTGAAATGAATTTGCGGGAATGTGCTTTGTGAAAGGCTGGAAGATGACGTGAATTGGTGTTAATTTGTGTGTTGTTTCTTTCGACTAAGTTTAATATTGTATTTGAGATTTCAATTTTATTTTGGATCAATTCTTCAACATAACCTTCTGCGACAGTATTGGATTTCCAGACTCCGTGACGTTTCAGTGTTGTGATGTCGCGTCTACTAAAATTGTCGCAGAACTCCTGCGAAAACAGTGGCCGGTGTATATCCGAGAATAATCGATACTTGCGCTTTCATATTGCTACAATGGTATTTTCTGATAGGTGGAACACCTGAACTTTAATGAATAGGTGTACTTTAATGAGGTCCATTACAGGGCTGCTACCAGGTGTATAATTACTATATTTCGGCATGGTCGAGCATAAAGATATTGAAGATATGGAAGAAGCGTTGTTCAGTACTGATTAGAAATTGGATTAGTAAGAGAAATACATGACCATTGAACATTACAAATACAATAATTCAAGCAAAGATTTAATAATTCGTAATATAAATGTAGACTAATAAATAGACAGTGGATGCGGGATGACTTATCGTTGAATATAGGTGCACATTTACTATATGTTACATTTTTTCATTCAGACCATTGGCTCAACAGGTTTTAAACGTAAACAGACTACGTCAACATGATACTGTATTTCCCTACAGTCAGAAGGAAAAGAAAAATAACGTACTGTAGTACATAATTTGCAAGGTTCAGTCCTCGTCATCATTGATGCAATTACCAGCCTTGCAGTAAACGACGATATATTCTCGTAAGTTGCCGAAGCTGAATCGTCTTCTCCTATCCCTTAAACAGTTTTTATATCGAGAGAATTTCTGAAGAAAACCTCTAAAATGGGGATCACTCAATTTCTTTAGAGGAATATTTGCACTGAGCATCATGTTACACTTGTCGTTAGACCCGCACAAATAAATGATGATGATGATGATGATGATGATGATGATGTAGATGGTTCCTCAGATTTCATTTCAACGCATTTCCTAGGCGATGTACTGTTGCAATGTTTCTCTATAGCCTGAGTTGTTCTGGTTTTTATTTCAATTTTACATACATTACACACGATATTGTCTTCGTTAATACATAAAATGTCACTCTCATACTTCCTAATTGCATTTCGTATCTCTGAGCGAATTTAACGTTTTGCCATTATGAATGGATCAGCAAAATAATAATTAATAATAATTTATTTATATAATCTGGCAGAGCTAAGGCCAGTAGGCCTTCTCTTCCGCACAGCCAGACTCTAATTCTAATTGCATACAATTACTTACATAGTTATTACCAGGGAAAGGATTTATATGTAAATACATATTTACTTATAAAGCTAATATAATTTATATTTTGCATTATCTTTATGTTTCACAATGTGTAGGGTTGAAAAATCCTACTTTTATTTTCCATATTTTTCCATATTTTAGAGTTTAGTACATATTTTCGTTAATTTCCATATATTTTCCATATTTCATATAAAACAGTCCATATTATATTAGGTTTAACAATAAAACAAAACAAAATTCCATTAACTTTTAAAAATACATTTCAACAATAGAGATTTAAACACATGTTCAGTAATCCCTTTAACATCAGAGTTATTTGAAAATTAGCAGTCCTATCAACAATGGGAAAGTAAGTTACAAAACTGTATTAATTTAATTTAAAATTTTTAACAGACTTCAGTTGTGCAGCTCAACAGTTAAATGCCAGTCAGAGTACACATAGGTTCAGTTTTGTAAATCATACTATAAAGACGGTAAATATGCCAAAAGTACGTCATTCAGTCAATTTAAAATCAAAACTAACAAGTTACATTTCAGAATTTAAAGAAGATGGTTTATCAACTGACAATAAAATATTATTTTGTAATTTGTGTCAGTGTGCAGTATCATCTACACAAAAGTTCCTGGTGCAACAACACATTACAACTAGTAAACATCAGGCCAACAAACAACTAAATTCCAAGCAGAGACAATTGTTTTTAACACAACCAACAACATCGAATGTAAGATCTGAGTTTAACATCGACCTGTGCCGTTCTCTCATCTCTGCTGATATTCCTCTCTACAAACTAAAGAATAAGGTCTTCAGGGAATTCCTTGAAAAATATACTCAACATACAATCCCGGATGAGTCAACACTTAGGAAGACGTATGCTCCATCCATCTACGATGAGACAATACAGAAGATAAGAGATGAAATTAAAGATAGTTCAATTTGGGTTTCCATTGATGAGACTCCCGACAAAGAAGGTAGACTTGTTGGTAATGTAGTTATCGGTTTGTTAAGTGAACAATATTCTGAACGAATTCTTTTACATTGTGATGTTCTAGAAAAGTGCAATAACAAAACTATAGTTAAACTGTTCAACGAAGCTATGGGTATCCTGTGGCCAAAGGGTATTATGTACGATAATGTGTTATTCTTTATTAGCGATGCTGCCCCTTATATGGTCAAAGCTGGACAAGCATTATCTGTTGTATATCCTAAATTGACTCATTTTACTTGTGTGGCGCATGCATTTCATCGTGTGGCAGAAGTGGTCAGAGACAATTTCCCTAAAGTAGATTTGTTGATTTCATCAGTGAAAAAAGTATTTCTCAAAGCTCCCAGTAGAGTTAACGTGTTGAAAGAAATGTACCCTGAAATTCCATTGCCACCAAAGTCAATTTTAACTAGATGGGGTACATGGTTAGAAGCAGTTGAATATTATGCCGAACATATAGACTCTATTAACAATGTTCTCTTTGCATTGGACTCTGAAGATGCAGTCTCAATTGATACTGCGAAAACAGTTACCTGTGACATAAGTGTGAAGAATGACTTAGCTCACATTCAGCATACATTTTCATGCATCATAAAAACGCTCAAAAGTCTCCAAAATAGGCACCTTTCACTATCTGAAAGTTTTGAAATTATAAATAGTACTGTGGAACAACTGAATCGTGGTAGAGGTAAAGTTGCAGATGCAGTAAGAGCTAAGGTGGACACTGTACTTTCAAAAAACCCTGGATATGAAGAACTACAAAAGGTTGTTGCTGTGATGAGTGGTGAATCAACAGTGAAGATTAACTTGGACTTATCCCCAGCAGACATTGTGAAATTGAATTATGTACCAGTTACTTCTTGTGACGTCGAACGCTCTTTTAGTCAGTATAAATCTATCCTCAGAGACAATAGAAGAAGATTCACTTTTCAGCACTTGAAAGAAATGTTTGTAACCTATTGTTATGGTAACAGACAATAAAAATTGTGTTTTGTTGAAACTACATTGGAAGATAAGGTACGTCCATTATATTTTTTGTTTAGTTTGATTAAAATGTACCAATATTTAACGTACATAGTCATTTTTTTATAATTTTAAGTCCATATTTAATTCCATATTTTGGTAAAAATCCATATTTAATTCCATATTTTGGTAAAAATAACTACATATATATTTACATATTTCATATATTTTTAGTCCATATAAATCCGTTCCCTGGTTATTACATTAATATCTAGACAAAACAACATGAAAGTAGATCATGAAAGTTGGATAAGTAATGTTAGTGTGACAATAATAAACATTGGTAAGAAATAGTATAATAATAATAATAATAATAATAATAATAATAATAATAATAATAATAATAATAATAATGAAATAATTTCGATATTTATCTCTAATATATATAACCATTAAACATTGAGAAACCTGAAACAGCTATTATTGTTGACAATAATTGTTAGAAAAATATTTCATTAGTCTATTCTTAACTTGGTTTGACGTCTGACAGTCCCTGACATTACTCGGTAGGGAATTCCAAAGCCGAGGAACAGCCACAGTGAAAGAAGATGAATATGAGGATGTTCGGTGGGAGGGAATGGATAATATTGAGGAGTGTTGTGATCGTGTGTCTAGGTTATGATGGGGGGATAAATTTTGAAAACGAGACGCAAGATAGACAGGAGTGGAGAAATGCAATATGTGAAAGAGATGGCAAAGACAGTGGATTTTCCTACGATCTTCTAGACGGAGCCAGGACAACATTTCGAGAGATGGTGTTAAGTGATATTGCAGACGAAACGGACGCACCTATTATGAACACGTTGTAGTCTCTGCGCCGAAGTAACGCTTAGGTCAGTAAGGAGAATATCACATTAATCGAAGTGGAGCATCACGATTGTTTACACTAACATTTTTTTCATGGAAAAGGGTAGAAAATTCTTCAATCGCCTAAACGAGTGGATTAATGAGAATTCTTTTTTGCAGGTTTCTGCAACTTGAATGTTCCATTTTAAACTTTTATCCATATAAATACCTAGATTCTTTACTGATTCACTGAACGGAATTTCGGTGCCATATATTTTAATCGTAGACAAATATGGTATGGTAATAATAATAATAATAATAATAATAATAATAATAATAATAATAATAATAATAATAAGAAGAAGAAGAAGAATTTATTTAACCTGGCAGAGTTAAGGCCATACGGCCTTCTCTAACACTCAAGCAGAAGTAAAACTGAGTTACAAAAAACACTACAAATTTACAAAGTACACTACAATTTTACACACAAAACTGAATAAAATAATAATAATGTAATGTAAACAACAAGTAAGTAGAAATCAGACGTAATATGTAACATACATAAAGAAAGGAAAAAGCATAATCAAATGTGAACAGAAGGTCAAAATAAATGAGAGAAAGTATAAAAAATAAGACAATTATTGATAATAATAATACTGTATTAGTGAATACTCTGTATTTAAGTACATTACATATATTGAGGACATAAAACGAGACCAATTTCATGAATTTTTGTTTCGTAGATAAACAAAAATGACAATATTTTTAAAACTAGTATTAAGATATTGACTACATTTATGTATTACATGATAGTAAATAGACAGGCTATGGTCTGTGTAAATTAATATGCAGAAATTAACCTATTAATGGACATGTTAACTCGTTCGAAACTGGCAGAAATATCGCAATTCGGAGGTCAGGTACTTTAATCCAAAACGTAAACTCGTCCGCTTAGATAACTGGCGATTGATCTGACCTCCAGCTAAAGGTGAACTTGTCCGACAACTTGTAAACACAGCAAAAGCTATTCATAAAATAACCTTCCTGGTGGCAGGATAAACTGTAACAAAGGGTTGTGTATGACGTGAAGTATGGCAGACGGTGTGGTAACTAGCTGCAGAAATATTGTAGCCCCTACGGCAATTGTGAACTGTACAAGGAAAACGGTATATGTGCCAAAATGACAACTTGTGGGAAAACACAAAAAACTGTACTTATACTTGCAATTAATATTTAATTTTTTTCAACATGAAGTGTCTCAACATCCAATTAAGTTCCCTGCAAACATATTGAGCTTTGAAACAACCCATTACTAACAATATTATGTAGTGTAACTGACTCCCACATTATCAAAATCTGACAACAATATAAGTGCCATGTATAATTTCCTTGAAAACGGTTCAAACAGTAGAGTGATTTGTGAATATTAAAAGATAGAACACTAGCAATTTTATTTTTAAGCATGAGAAACTGTTTGTTTTTCTTACTGGCACTGGTCCTTATAAAAACCATGGCACTTAGTGTCCATGAAATCTAGCATTGCCAGAATGTCTTTCTCCTTCTCTGAGTTCTTCTCCAGATTTGTAATAGACTGCAGTGTTCGTCCTCTTCTTAGAACCTGACATGTCTTCCACTGTTCAGAATCACTCAAGTTTTTCCTGGTAAGGACCAATGTTGGATGATCACAAGCTACTCGAATCCATGATACTTGAGTAATGCGCAATGTTAACGTATTTAGAGCCCTATCAGCTTCTGAAGCCACATCCAAGAAGTCTTCAGATTTCATTGAAATGACTTTGAATGTTTTTTATAATTCTGGCCGATCTTACAATGTCCTGTATCTCATAAGGAATCTTGGCTTTACAAACCCTCTCCCTTAGCAGTTGTGTATAGCTTCCCTTGCTGCCGTAGTTTCCTATTTTCTACACACTTCTTTGCCTTAGACACTTTTATAGTTGGTGGCTTGTTATTATCCATGATAAATGCTACAAAACCGCTACATTCACTGCAGATCAACACAGCGAGTAACCCTCCACAGAACATACACTAGGTGGCACTTATATCGTTCACCAGGACTATTCTACGGGACTTATATCAAGTAATAATAATAATGAATAATAATCCGTGGCGCTACAGCCCATGAAGGGCCAAGACCTACCAGCTGGCTGCTGGCCTCATGGCCACATGCCGAAGCAGAGGTGGACGATCATCCAACCAGAATGGCGGTATCGTGTGGTTAGCACGATGAGCCTCTCAGCCGTTATAGCTGGTTTGCGTAACCGGATTTCGCTACCTATCGTAGCTCCCCAAGTGCATCACGATGCTGGGTGGGCACCGGTCTCATACACTGGCCAAAATTTCATGAGAAAATTTCTTCCCCCATGAGGACTGGAACCAGCGCGCATTCCGTAACGCGAGTCCTAGGCAGAATGCCTTAGACCACGACGCCACGGCGCGGGACCTTATATCAAGTGTCATCTAGAATGCACTCGTTTGATATTATGGAAGGATGTTTGGCACATATAACCATTACTATGACATTGGCGCTGCGACATATATCACATTCCATGACAAAAACAAAATTTGAAATCTGAGGAACTTATACAGTTTTCCATGTCTGCTATTCAATTGTTAAGAGAGAATTATAATTGAGGCATGCATAAGGAAAAGGCTGAAAGTGCCGCAAACAAAAACTTGTAGATATCACATAAAACTGTTTAAAGCTGGAATTTTTTAGTTTCAATTATTGAAAAGAAAGAAGCGTTAATCTTAACTGTAAAATTTAACATAATGTTACCTTCTTTTCGTTTCATTTTCTTTATTTTGTAAGAAGAATGCATGGATAAAGGGAAAAGTTGTTTGTTCATAAACCTGGAGAATGGTGTAAGTACCACCTGGCTACTTATGAAAGGATGAAAGTTCAAATGGAAAACAGTGTTGAATATTTTTATGTCATTTTTTTTTTTTGTAACTTGAGAAGAACAAATTGCAGACCCACTATAATACTGCCTGTTAAAAAAAAAAAAAAGCAACCCTCATGTCACAAAATAAACCAATAGTAATATTTGCATGCTCTGACATAGGTTACAATAATCATTATGTATATCCTCAGGCACAAAGTGAATTAAATAATGAAATATCTACATTATCAGTTGAAGACCCTATCAAGTTCTTTTTTGACGGGGGTGACGAATGTCCTTCGACAAGGTGCGCTACATCTTTGTACCCGAGTGACTCATTGTCTCTTATTTTCAGATTTTAAGAGAAGTTCCTGGTAGAACTGTCTGTCTTCTACTTTCTTTTCGAGGTAGTTTATCATCACCAGTAGATCTTTGGCCTTTTCGGTGATCATTTTCGAAACAAACTGAATCCTTAGCAAGTTTTGTAAATCAGAAAGTGAGTTAAGATGTTTCCTTTTGTTGAGAACGTCTGTTTTCGTCCACACATTTGTAAGATCTACACTCGTGGATGTTTTAATATCATGAGGGTTCTTATGAGAGATACGGATGTGTAGAATTGCAAATATGCCCTTGAAAGTTTTAGGGCATACCTGTACATTTTTACCCCAGACATTTGATATCATGTATGAAAATATACACTGACGCCTACTCTCTTCTGGATCATCATATTTTCCATGACACCTATGACCCACATTTTGCATGTAAATAATTTACTTGTAGGTTTTCACTAAATTTGTAGAATTCCATAACAGTTCCTTTTGTTCAGGTACAAGATCTTTACATGCAAACTTACATGAACAGGTGGCTTGTTATGGCGGTAGTTGTTTACTTGCAGTTTGTTACATAGGGTTTACATTCTCTCTCGCCTGTCGACGAATTTTCAACACAGTCACTTTACTAACAGGATGATCTAGGTTCATTTAGTTAATATAGACAACTGATCTTAGACTCAGAATACAAACACGTTCACGCGAGTCCCAGCGAAGCAAACAGTACACAAAACCCGCATTTGGCACATTCACCGTGATGCTTGGACATTCACTCTTACACATTCATATGTCAAACATCTTCAGAAAGAGACAGAAGTTCTAAAAAAGGGCATTCAAAAATCCAGAGGAAACTGGCCAGTGACAAACAAGGAACTTTTACATAAACACTTCAGGAACTTTTTAGTATTTGTAAAATCAGTATATTTTAATGAATTATAAATTTATATTTACTTTTAAATAATAGTATACCTTGAAAATAATATTATAAGAGGCAAATAATACTGTAAATTGAAAATTATAGCATGTATAGCTCGCGCAAGGAACGATTACCGAAAAGCTATGGTGGCGTTGCTGTCTGTTTTGACGTGTGTATGTAGGCACGCTGAGGGGGGAAAGGTGCGGGCCGATGGAAGTACTGTCTCTTCCAAGAAGATGGACAAATGAGAACATCGCTGTGAAAATAAAGAACGTAGCAAGAGAAAGATTCGAAACTAATTAAATGTTTACGAATGAAATAATAATACCGTGCGATACAAGACACGTATTCACATGCAATGGAACAAACTAAAGTCATAATGTAACTATCACAACGCAAGACTGATTCTATCGATGTAATTTCTCTTCCGATTGCACTCTTCAATATCATTCAAGCTATCTCGTGACTTTTCCTGTCTCCCGCTATTCCTTATCGCATTGTTTCACTCGCATTCCTTCCGTCGGTATTCCCTGCTTGCGAGACCTAAAGCATTGTACAGAAAAGCAATGAAGCATGCTGATGAATTTAAAAAATACATACATACATACATACATACATGCAAATCAAGATTTCAGGTATAACTCCCTGCAAAGTTGATTTGAATAATTTCGAGGGAAAAATTGTTCCGGAGCCGGGTATCGAACCCGGGATCTTTGGTTTAACGTACCAACGCTCTACCACTGAGCTACTCGGGAACTCTAACCGACACCGATCCAATTTTTCCCTCTATATCCACAGACCTCAAAGTGGGCTGACAACCGTCAAGCAACCAACTTCGAGTGCACACTAACTCCGTGTGACTTAAATTGCGGTTTTCTGTAATTGGATCGGTGTCGGTTAGAGTTCCCGAGTAGCTCAGTGGTAGAGCGTTGGTACGTTAAACCAAAGGTCCCGGGTTCGATACCCGGCTCCGGAACAATTTTTCCCTCGAAATTATTCAAATCAACTTTACAGGGAGTTATACCTGAAATCTTGATTTGCATAATACACGTCACTGTTCGTTAACAGAAAACCACAATTTAAGTCACACGGAGTTAGTGTGCACTCGAAGTTGGTTGCTTGACGGTTGTCAGCCCACTTTGAGGTCTGTGGATATAGAGGGAAAAATTGGATCGGTGTCGGTTAGAGTTCCCGAGTAGCTCAGTGGTAGAGCGTTGGTACGTTAAACCAAAGGTCCCGGGTTCGATACCCGGCTCCGGAATAATTTTTCCCTCGAAATTATTCATACATACATACATACATACATACATACATACATACATACTGTACATACATACATTCATTAGTGTATTAAATAGGACTACCTATAAACATAGCTTACTGTAAGAATGGTATACTATCCTCCTTACGGAAATCCGTTTCTTGGACAGTTACATTCAATAGTATTGGAAGAAGAAATTTGCTGATATGCTGCCTTAGCTCTATTTTTTAAGATCTCCATCCGGAAATTAATAGTCGTGGCAACACTTTTCTAAATCTAACCCGAATTGTCGGAATTGAATGTAACATGTTGGTCTAGCCCATATTACTTCGCAAGCGTTAAGATGAGAGCAAACTGCAATAACAATCCAAAGAACCCGAGCCAACAACCCCCTCTTTCCAGTCTCATTGTCTTTAGCAATAATAATAATAATTGATCAGTTCAGGACTCTCCAAAGCTGTGATATTACAGTATCCTAAGAATGCATATCGTACACAAATCGTAACTGTGGAATATAAATTAACCCACTGAGTTGTTTAACCAATTACTATTCCATTTGAAAATCATTCTAAAAACCGCCAATTTCCACTCAAAAGCCTCTAAATTTCTGTATAAAAACACCCAGAGTTCCCGCCGACAGCTGGTCGTTCAATTTTACCGCAGCGAGGAATCAAAAAACCGCCAGATTTAGCGGGAAACCGCTAACACTGACAATTCTGAATGAATGTATGGATTTTATTGTTTCGAACGTGTTGTCTGTCATGAAGAGAATGATTTAAAACATTTTAATTCAATACCGCGACCAAAGCCATTGTTTAGCTTGCTAAGGATGGTGAAAGAAAACCAGTAGACCTACTATGTGAGCTGTTAACACAGACATGGGGTCTCTCATACCGGTATTGTGTTGGCAGTGTTGTCGACACAAGAATAAAGCAATGGATGTTAAATAACTTGGGTAGTGTTTTTTACATCCCTTCCCTTAATTTAAAAAGCAGAGATGTAATATACCGCAACATTTTATTTATAAAATTATAAATTTCGTGACAATCACTGCTTGGAAATACATGAAGCATATAAAGACGCGTCCATCAAAACTGAATATATACTGTAAAGACTTCGGACCCGATACAATAAGTTTACTGTGCATGTACTATAGGTTGTTGACTCATTGCAGGTAGCGAAAGGTAGAGAAGTGTTGAGGTAACAAAGTTCCTGTTTAGAGTAGGGTAGGCCTACGGTAGTATGGGGAAACACAAACATAGGTAGATTCTGAAAGTAAATATACATTACACAATGACAATGTCAAAAGAATGTGAAAAGCATTTAGTCTCCTGACATTTATAGCCATTTGTGTTTAATTATACACAGTGTTAATGGTGGAAATAAACATGTAGCAATTTTAATATCTTCATTTATCCTATTGGTCGTCTTTAGGAAGTGCAGTTACAGTACCGAATTGCAATGTACTACAAGATACATTCTCAGTGTCTCAAACGTAAATCTTTTACGGTTAACTGTCAAACACAGTTTGTACTGTAGAAAGCTGCGCTCTACGTCGCATGACGTGATAGGAGCAAAACGAAAAAACCTAACATCATCATTACAGTCTCTAAGAGACAGTCCTTTATTCTCGGGTGACTCTATGTCCACTAATTTGCTGTTTATGTTACACAACGTTCCATATCCGTTATTTTTACATAAAATTGATTTCCACTTCTGTTTTACACGTTCAGTAACCGGTGTGCTTGGTGTCTCATTAATTCTCTGCGTCATTTCCTCAACTAATTTGAGGACTTCCGGCATCTCTTGCTCTGACTTTTCTAACCGTGTAATAGTTTCAGACACAGTTTGTATGAAAACCAAATTATTCGTCAGAACCTTCAAATACAGAGCTTTAATTATTCTGATTGCAGAACAGTCGTCACTCAATGTGTTGATTATCTGCACAATTGTACGGAGTATCTGGCATAATAAA
Organism: Periplaneta americana; assembly: GCF_040183065.1. Classification (NCBI taxonomy): domain Eukaryota; kingdom Metazoa; phylum Arthropoda; class Insecta; order Blattodea; family Blattidae; genus Periplaneta; species Periplaneta americana. The sequence continues at coordinate 6,832,766 of NC_091128.1, read as the reverse complement.
TAGCTGCATTAAGCCATGTACCCCATCTAGTAACAATGGACTCTGGAGGTAGAGGAAGAGTGTGTGCTAGTTTCTTGAATTTCGCACCCCTCTTTGCGTATTTGTTGGCATTCATTCTACAGCACCCCCATCCACTGTATGCTTTACCACTATACTCAATACACCGTTATGCGGATTTCCCACTGAATTGCTCTATTGGGTCCGAAGTCTCGAAGCCTGAATGATTAAATGAAGTAAAAACTGAAATATGTTTAAAGCAAAAAATAGAACTATTCAAAACAACACCTACTTTATCTTACAGCACACTTTTAACAGGAAATCATTGTTGATCACTCTCAAGGACGAAATCTTGTTCACCTGCAGAGTCAACTTCATTATTTTTATCCTCTGTACACTCAAACACTGTCTCGTCATAATTTTCATCACAAACACTAAGGGCCGTCCGTATTCATAAACATTCTTGACGCGGGCTTCCGGTGGATGATCAGCGAACTAACGTTTTTCGTATTAATAAACCAGTGTTGGTGATATGACATGATATGATATGAATTCTGTACAAGTAACCGGTCGATAGTCGGGGCTAGTTTAGCACTCTCGTAGCGCGGGCTAGCGAAATGTCTATGAATAGCACCCTAACATTTTGCGAAGGAACTTGTGTAGAATCCATTGTGGGAATGGAGGAAAACGGTCAAATTACACAGACATAAGGTCTACGAGACCGCTAGCAGTATACTTAGTGTCGGATTTAGGCTAGGGTGGCAATTTCTCTCTCTCCTCTCCTCCTTTTCTCTTCTCTTTTCATTTTACAGTGAAATTTATTTTTATAACACTCGCTGGTAATTATTTCCTGAAGTTTGTTCTTGATATTGTCGGATATTGTTTTCTTATCACATTGTCACGGTCATGGCGAGAATAAAAGAAAAGTCTGCAGATGTGTATATTATATTACTGGTATCATGTTACTATACTATGAAACTGCTTAAATTTAACTGCTTGTATAAACAAGAATGTATTATACATCTTGATTACACAACTTTTAACACTATATCACTTCGAAAAACGTATTATTTGTCTTTCACGTGTTAAATTTTATATTACCTTCTTAACATGTTTCAGCCTGCTATTGACCATCTTCAGAACTGGTTGTTGCTGGTCTTGGCGCCTTTTCTTTTGTTTCCTGTGAGGATGTGTTTGTGTAGTGTAATGTAGAGTCAGAGAGAGAGAGAGAGAGAGAGAGAGAGAGTGTGTCAATTTCAGAACACACACACTCTTTGACTGAACATTACGCTACACAATCACATCCTCACAGGAAATAAAACAAAAGGGGCCAAGACCAGCAACAACCAGTTCTGAAGATGTCCAATAGCAGATTGAAACATGTTAACAAGGTAATATAAAATTTAACACAAGAAAGACAAATAATACGTTTTCCGAAGAATGTATTGTTGAAAATCAAATTAGATGTGTGTTTATTATTTAACGCTATGAATAATAACCATAAGTCTTAGTTACATATCCAGTTTTATCGTCAACAATACTAATCACTATCCAGCATGTGCACTACATAATTCCATATGACAGGTTTATTCCGCAAAGAGTTGGAGTTCATTTTTCAATTTACTTTATACTTCCTATCGAAGTAAGAAATACTCGTAATAATTAGATGGCTGAGAACCAGACTGTTCCAAGTCCGTTTCACTATTTTCTTTTTTTAGGAGACTCATTTTAAGTTCCTGACTTTCAAAGCTGGACATGAAACGCTTCATAGCTTCACGATAAGCTTATGAGGAGTAATATTTACAATTTTGTTCGATTCGTATATGCAGACAAGGGCATGGAACACAATGAAACAGAACTTTTCTTGTTCTTTAGTTGGACATAAGACTACTTTTTACATCAAGGAAAGACTGTTATAGAACAGCCGGTTCTCTGCCATCGAATTATTCCACCAATGAAACCGGTGATTAAAAATAAACCACAGCCTGTCTTTCACAAATCAATTTTGTTTCAACAGTGAATAAGTTTGAATATGTTTTTTTGCATCTAGTGTGATGTACTTCGTCAGATCGACTTTCATGACATCATCAACGCTTTATGAAGAAAGCGCAAGGGAAATCTGTATAATTCACAAGTAAGATGCATGTATTTTGATTCCAGTAATTTGTTTTCTGAACTGTAACATTTCATTTAAAACTGAATTCAAACTAAACATGACCTGTATAACAGCTGCTTAGAAATTATTTGTGAGAGTTGGGGGGCGGCAAATTTTAGCACTGCCTAGAGGCGGCACTATATACCTAAATCCGGCCCTGAGTAGTAATAGACGAAACACTTGAATACAACTAAGTGAACTGCGCCATTGGCTTCCCGCCAGAAAGTACACAAACGTTCAGATTCGTAAATTGGCGGGAACCAGTTCATTTACTTATTAAAAATTTCAGAGTGGTCTTAGAGACCGCACCTCTATGTTTGAGGGTTAAATATCAGTTATAAAGAAAATTTAAGTTATGATTTACAGCAGAGGTCTGCATCGGACGTTTTCGCTCGAGCGCCAAGTAGTTCATAGCATAATCCGACAGGTAGCGCACATGCATGATGGGTAAAATTGTCACGAGCGATAAATCCTCGAACGGTATAAGCCGAGCGTTAGACATTCGTTCTTGTTACAGTGATGAACTGTGTAGTAACATTATAGATGTTTATCATTTCGAAACTTTGCAGTGTTTAACTAATCTCTCCATAGTACAACTACAAAACTTGCTTTAAAATTTACGTAATATAGATTGTGTAGGTAAATGTTTTTTCTTTTTCCCCACACAGGAGTGATTTTGTTTTTGCCACACCTGATAGGTGTTATTGGATGTAAATGTAATTATTATAAACGGAGAACACAATCACGATAATGCAAGAACTGTATCAAGTTTTCTTGTTGTAATAAAATAATAATAATAATAATAATAATAATAATAATAATAATAATAATAATAATAATAATTAGTGTATCAATCTTTGCGTCTGTAACAGTTGTTCAGCAGTTATATTTTCTGTGACGTTATCTCTGTACTAATATTGTTATTAATCTACTGCTATATCTATACTAATAATAAATCTGTAGCCGAAATTTTTCTGGTAATTTTCGATTTTCCAAAAATAATTGGTCCTAACATATATAATTAACCACCCTGAAACCGAATAACGCATTTTTGAAATTTTTGTTTGTATGTCTGTCTGTATGTTTGTTACCTTTTCACGCGATAATGGCTGAACCGATTTATATGAAAATTGGAATATAAATTAAGTTCGTTGTAACTTAGATTTTAGGCTATATTGCATTCAAATACTTTATTTAAAAGGGGGGTTATAAGGTGGCCTGAATTAAATAAATCGAAATATCTTGCTCATTATTGATTTTTGTGAAAAATGTTACATAACAAAAGTTTCTTTAAAAATTATTTCCGATAAGTTTTATTCTTTACAAAATTTTGATAGGACTGATATTTAATGAGATAAATGAGTTTTAAAATTAAAATAACGCCATCTAAGACGGTGCAATGAATTAAGAACAAATGACTTAGTCTATAAGGGGTCTTGGACAACAACAATCAAAACAGGGGCCTTGGACATCAACAATCGAAACTAATTAAACATAGCCTACAGAGAATGTTTCTGTGTATTAACCGATTTGTATAATTAATTATTATTTCACCATTGGAAAGTGTAGTTTCTCTAGATGGACGTAATGCTGTAATGTTGTTACAGTAACGTCTGAGTAAATCGAGGACAGGTAAGATTAAAATAGCTTCTTGTGCACAGAAAATTTGATAGGCTATTTTGTACATTCGTTTTCTGTATTTCTTAAAATAATATTTATGTACACTCATTTTAATCTCAGAGAATTAACGAACAACGAGAGTGTATTGATTTAGTATGCTGTAACAGTACGTTAGCTCAGCAATCCATTATTTTATAATTCAAATTTTAACTATGCTCAATTTAATCGTGTTAAAATGCATAAAATATATATGCAATGCAAAAAAATTGGGTAATGAGCGAAGCAGATTATCTTGCGCTGTTGTAAAAGTTGTTCCCTGGATCAATCGTCCTATTTTAATTATGTAATTACTTTATATTTATTTCTAACAGGTGCAACGGAGCGCACGGGTACGGCTAGTCAATAATATTTTGTAAAACGTTTCTACATTGTCGCAGTATATAGGCGGAAGACCTATCATATTATATATGTGGTAAATCAAATATTGAATAATCATTAATTAGCAATAATAACTGTATATCGAAGGTTTTCATACTATTTTATTTATAACTTCATGTTACTGTTTTGGTACGTTCCATTAAACGTTTGTCATAAACGCAGAAAATAAAGCCTTATTTTTACCGTGTGAGTAAAACATATGTGCATTTTATCTGTCGCCTTCCGTACAAGATAAGACATGTCGGTGAGATGACCTTGCACTATGTTTCTATTTATTACGAGCGTATCACGACCGATTGTATCTCACTCGAGGGTGCGACACTCTACCGAGTTCAAGCGAGCATTTTAACTCCAATGCAGCACTCAGCATACTTTACAGTATCCAGCAGGGATGTAGCGGAGGTTGAGCGGAGCGGCATTCCCGCACCGCGGTTGAAGGTGGGGCGGAGCTCCGGTACTGATTTGGAATTTTAAAATCTGTTTTGACATCACAATACTTTCCCAGCTAACGATATCTTAGTTAATGTCAGAATATTTAGTGATTTTCTGTGCTTCCTTTAGAAAATCGGAGCAAGTTCGAAAGTAGAGGGTCGCGAGACCACTAGGAGCGTAGACAGGGTGTGTGGTGAGAAATAGAGGAAGAATCAGGACAGGACAACCACAAAACTAAACTTTAGTTGCCTGCGCGAAATGATCACATTCCTAATTCACTTTCGTTTCGTATCGTATTTCGTTAGTTTTCGCATCTTTGTATGATACAGAAGATTGTCTCTGGTATTACTTACCGAAATGTGCTGTGTTTGCTTCCCAGTTATTTCACGAAGTGAATTTTAAACTGTTAATTTACAGCCTATATCGTGACTAAAAGATTGCTTGAAACTTCTGCTTTTATCTATTGCACTTCAGTAAATATGGAGCAAAATAAACATAGACAAAAAAAAAACATTAACTTCTTTCTTTTCTCGTGCCATTGCTGTTACTAGTGGAGTTACAAAAGCTTCCTCTCCTGATATTGTTGATATCTCAAGCTCATCGCTTCTATTTAATGAACCTTGTAATTCAACCACAGATACTGTTATAATTAAAAGATACAGTTCCAGTATGACTGCGAAGAATATTCAACGTCATAATGTTGAAAACAGTGAAAGCCAAAAAGTCGGCTTGCAAAGTGAGTGGTCGAATGTATGGAGTGAAGAAAATATGTGGTCAAGAAAAAAAAAAGGCTTATCCGTGGATTGATTGTAAGCAATGTAAGCTAGGCTGTAAAGTGTGTCATGAAGTAACTACATTAGGTGCGTTAAAAAAGAGTGTATTTCTGTATGTAATGAATGACGCTTATATTCTGTAAATTACTACAGATCGAACAGATCATATCAACTTAAGTCACTACGAAAAAAAATCATTGCACACAAATCCAATGCTTATAATATAGCACCAAAAATTATTGATACGTCTGAAAAGCAATCAATTGAAAATGTTGGCGAATAAATGAATGTAGCCCACCGTGAAGCAACATAAGCGAAATTTAGATCAGCTTATTGCATTGCGCAGAATGACCACCCTTACAGTGACCATTTCGGTTTACTTGAGCTTCAGAAGCTAAATGGAATAGGTATTGATTGGTGTTGCCTTGCATTATCCTGACAGTCTTACTTTCTGGCATTTCTTTCTTTGTCTTATTTTTTTGCATCCAAACCTTCCCTCTTCCCCTAATTTTAAAAAACATAAAGAGCTCCAGCACTGTACAGTTTGGGACTGCAACCCTGGTATCCAGGTCGGGTGCAGGTGAGATTAAGACAATTACCGTAATCTTTATTTTTCATATTATGTAATAGTTTGTAGCAGATTCGTAAATGTTGTGAATTCTTTTATAACACTGAACTTTGAATAGTGTTAGAACCAATTTTGTTTCAAATTTGTTCTTTGTGTTCAAAGTCGTTGCACGAGTACGGACAAACATACGTGCTCAGTCGGAAACGTACGTAAAACGACAACAGCTTCAGTTGACACGGTCTGCAAATAACAATGGCGGCATCACAACCAGCTTACACCATGGAATCCAAATTACAAAGGGAGCAAGGGTGAATCAATAAATATTAAAACACTACCCCTCCCACACCGGAAATTAAAACTGCACAGAGTTGAGGCACCGTGGTGTAAGCTTAACCAGGAAATACAAGAATCTTGTTAAAACGCCGAGATAAACCACGATTTAATGCGAATTTTACATGCTGTAACGTACACAGTTTTACGTTGTAATCATACTTTTGAACTGAAAAAATCCAAATGTGGCTAAGTCCGCTTACTCGTCAAAGGGATCTACGTTCGTGCATGAAAAGATAATTTTTGATACTGGACGCCACGTTGTAAGCTAAATATTATTGCGGAATCCTTAGACAATGATTACGAAAAGAGACTGAACATGCGTTATATTCTGAACCCGGGAGAACTCGCGCGGGGTATATATGACCAAAAATATAAATGTTTCGTCATTAATCATGATTATAAATATGATTAATCTGTTTTATCTCTTTTTTCATGTTATATGCAATTTTATGTTTTTTTTTTTTTAACAAAGAACTGTACTGTCTATTGCAATCATGGGGAAAAATGGCTCCGAAGGGCCACTGCACTCATAGCTTCCTTACCTCACTCCACCAACCATCTCCTCCGCCTGGTGCTTCGTAGACACGCTTCATTCAGTGGCGGGTATGGCTTCGATCTCGGGACGTCAGTTTCAGGAAGAGTGGCAGAAATAATTTTTGTTACTTACAAAAAAAAAGAAAGTCTGCTGCTTAATATGCGGGTTTAAAATTGCGCATATAAAATGCTTCAATATTAAATGCCACTTTGATCGGAAGCATAAAGCGGATGATTTATAGGTATTTATTTACAATTTTAAAAGCTATTTTCATAATATCTTGAAAAGATACAAAACAAGGCATGTTTATGGTATTTTCGGAGTTTAGTTATTCTTTTATTAAGTATCTGGAACTGAACTTATTTAAAACTATGAGTGCATATTAGGCCTACTTGATGCGATTTCATCAGTTCTGTAATATATTTTTAAATCTATTTCTCTTAGGATTGGAGAGAGAACGTAGACTTAATGAACTGAAATCGAAGTCAAATGCACCCCAGAATGAAACCTCTCGACAGAAAATATTACGCGCAAGTTATCGAATATCCTGGCTTATAGCTAAAAGAGACAGCTGTTTTTCAGATGGGGAATTAGTTAAAGATTGTTCAGTGACTGCTACCGAAGAGGCCGAGGAGTTAATAACAAGAAACTCTTAGAGCCATCAACAACAACAAAAATGAAAACTAGAATATAAGCCTACAGTAGTATTTCGTTTCGTTCACATCTCATATTTTGTATAATATGTTTTAAAGTTTAATGACAATGGAGCTTAGTTACTTTCTTTAGTGTTTTTAAAAGGCAACAATTTATTATGTTTATCATTACATTTTTTAATATGTTGTACAGTTACATGACAATGGAGCTTTGCTTTTTCTTTATTATTTTTTTAAATTAACAATTTATTATGTCCATCACAAGGCAGTTCAAGGATTTTTCGTGCACATGATAAACGAATGGCTATAAAATTGAAGAATATATAATTTGCCTAATCACAATAGATTCCTGTAATAATAATTGTATGACACACGTACTTCATATAGGCTAAACAAAAGACTGTAAAAATTTTGAAACAAGAAGTAACAGCGGAGAAATTACTGATGCGCAAGGTGTGTCGAATCCACCACTGCACTTGACTTAGCAAAACAACTGCGTTACCCCTCGTCTGCCAATCAAACGAATGTGAGGTGAGTAGGACACGTTCCCTCCCTACTTTTCCGACAGTCCCCATAGCTGGTCTATTGTAATTGGGGCTTTGCCCTGTTATAGACATAAATAAATAAATATATAAATTTATTTAAAGTTTCTCAGTCATATCTGGCAAACTAGCGAAAGTGACAAATTAGCGAATCTTCACTTAAGGTCTACATTGTACAATCTATATAAGAACTACACTCTGGCAAAGTATCGTATCTGCAGCTCCTTCTTTATGGCTACAATAAGCTGTGCTTTTTTCACCGAACTACGAAGCTAGTATATTAGACTATGCAGAAGTAGCGAATCTGCACTGTTGTTAGTTTACCATAGTCAGTATTGTGGAAGTCGTCAACATTCACTACGACAAATTAACGAAAGTGTCGGATCAGCTGTGTGATTATTAGAATTTTCCCGCGGTTTTTGTTTGTCGCGACTTTTTTCTGGACACATTAAATATCTCCGAAGGTTTAGTCAGGGGAGCACTACGTAAAGTCACTGAACAAGGAATTTTACTTCCTGAGATGAGAGGGACACACGAACCAAAGAACAAGCTTAATACAGAAGACGAAGCATTCATTAGGGAACACATACTGTCTTTCCCGAGCGTAGAATCACACTACTGCCGGAGGAAAAGTGAATGCAGATATCTGGAACCATTCTAAACATTACAGAAATGTATGAACTGTACGAAAAGAAATGTTGTGACTCAGAAACAAGATATTGTTCAAGTATTGAAAAGTACAGGAGAATTTTCCGTGAATACAAAATTACCTTCCATGTTCCTAAGAAGGATCCCTGCAAAACTTGTTCAATATATATATTTTTAGTAGGTTATTTTATGACGCTTTATCAACATCTTAGGTTATTTAGCGTCTGAATGAGATGAAGGTGATAATGACGGTGAAGTGAGTCCGGGGTCCAGCACCGAAAGTTACCCAGCATATACTCGTATAGGTTGAGGGAAAACCCCGGAAAAAACCTCAACAAGGTAACTTGCCCCGGCCGGGAATCGAACCCAGGCCACCTGGTTTCACGGGCGTAGAAAAAAAGAAAACAGGGGAATTGACTGAAAATGAAAAATAATCGTACAAAGAACATGTGGAGAGGAAAGAAGCTGCCCGTAATTTGAAAGACGTTGGTAAAGAGAAAGCAAAGAATGACAAAACAATGTTGGCATTTGAATTCGATTTGCAGGCTGTTTTAAGTACCCCAAAAGGAGCTCATTTTTCTATGTAAGGAAGCTGCCTGTGTATAATTTAACAGTTTACAATTTAGGTGATGCTTCAGTAGAATGTTTTATATGGGATGAGACTGAAAGTAAGAGAGGAAGCGTGGAAATTTCAACTTGCATTTACTCTTACCTCATGAAATACCCCAATGCTGAGACTGTAATGATGATGTCAGACAGCTGCGGAGGACAGCAAAAAAACACAAATTGTTTATGTATGTGTTTAGAAGCAGTAAAAAACCATCCAAAAATTCAGCAGATTGATCATATTTATTTTGAGTCAGGACATAGTTTAATGGAGTACGACTCTATACATCAAAACATATTTATGTCTGCGAAACAACTCCCAGTGTACACTCCAGAAGGGAGGGTTCAACAGATAAGGAATGCACGTAAGAATCCATCACCCTACAATGTTTCTTCATTGGTACATGATGACTTCCTTGACTTCAACCAAAACAAGAATACTTTTACAGCTGAGGAAGAGAATACTTCTTTGCCCTTCCGACAAACGGTGTGGTTTCGTTACACAAGGACTAGGTATGAAGATAGCTACTTCAAAAGGTTCACTCTCAAGCAACGAAGGAGCCGCCCATTAAAGTCTGAACCAGTGAAACCTTATTGTGCAAAATTATGTATATCTGATGCCAAACGGAAGGATCTGCAAAAACTTTGTGATGACCTGCAAATTCTGAAGGCATATCATAGATTTTATGAAAGCCTTCCATCATCAGCAACTGTGAGAGATGCTTTAGCAGAGCCAAATATTTCAGAGGAGTCAGACCAAGAATAGAATGGAAAAGTATTATTAAATAAAACAAAACAGTCTCTTTTTTAATTATTACTGACCAAAAAAAAAGTTGTTTCATTTCTTGAATGTGCCCTCAACTCGTAAATTAAATATTACATACGCTTCTTCTTTCATTTCAATTCCTCCAATTTCTAAGTACAAATATATCTACTTATATCATAATCATTAGTAAAACAGTACGGTTGTAGTGCAGATTCAACACTTTGCACCATGATGATAGATGGGATGTGTAGTAATATCACTCAGGCAAAGTAACGAAACTGCCATTTCTGCCCTTAAAACAAAGAAAAGCACACAAACCGAAACTAATCTCAAACAAGTTGGTAAACTAGTTTTTTAACACATGAAACAAACCATGTAAGAATAATACTTGATTTTACGTGAGTAATCAAAGTTTGTTTTAGCTCTCCTGAAAAATTAACAATTTGCACTTTCGCTAGTAGCCAGAGGAAGGACGATATGATTTACCATTTGTTGCAGATTATTATTTGCTAATACATCTTACTGAAGAAAATATATGAACATTTTCGCCTATGCGGCATCATCAAATATTAAAATATTATAAAAACGAAGTCCAATGGGGTATTCACAGGGAGAAACAATGATTTAAATAATCATGAGTTATATGTAGGCTCCGTATTCCAGCTATCAATAAACTGGAATGAAGTTCCCTGATTCGAAGTGGAATCACAGCGCGGTACAGGTACAGTTTCCCTGGAAAAGGATGAGACGATTGAATATTCCTAAGTCTCAGATGTAAGACACTGCGCATGATCGGAGACCAGAGCACCGATACACAAGATAACGAAAATTGAGTTACTTAAATTCAGGCTATTTGGTTTGTTACTAGCATCGTTCCGAAATTCAATTAAAAAACTGCAAAAAATATGATATTACGTAAATGAAAGATAAATATATACATAAATCGTGTAGTTAAATCGACAATGGACCTTCATGACTAGATCGACACTCCGCACAGAAAGGAAAGCTTTCATGTCGTTTCCATAGCTCAGACGGTAAGACTTCTGCGTGTTGTGCAGAAGAGTGCGAGTTCGATTCTTAGTCTACACAACAATTTTTTTTTGTCTAAATAACGTTGAAATAGCTAAGTCACGTTGAAATATAGTTTTACAAAGTCCTGAGATTAAGTGTTAATGATCGCAACAATACAAAATTACAAGTTATAATATTATAAACGTTAATCTAATGAATTCATTTATACACACACATATATACAATGTAAATGCATATATATATTAAAAACTAACAATTAAAATTAAATTAAAAAATATATAATAATAGACAAACTTTTACAAAGGTTTAGAGTCCTTAGGCTATGTCATTTGTTGAGTAATTATTACAATAATTTATTAATAGCTTTCCCATATGTGTAAGAAATGCACTCGCAAAAAAGCAATTTTTGTTAAAAGTATGGCTTTGGATTATTTCATTCTCACCCCTTCAGTGAATTTTAACTATTTTATCTACGTGTTTGCATTCAATTTTATTCATGTTATGATTGAATGTATAAGCACTGTTGCAGTTATTGACTAATTACATATATTAATACTAATTATTAAATGCATCTGTTAAGTAACCAATTGCAGTATCTTTTGCAAAATCTTGAATGTTTAAGTTGTCAATAATATTTCTGTACTATATACTATAATATGTTAAAAGAATTTGCAATAGATTTGGGATCCTCTACTTTATAATCATTGGTTTTAATGAAAAAATATTTTCTTTCTTAGGATATCTACAAGTTTAAATTTAATAATATTACGAATAGGTTTAATTGCATTATCTGAATATTGTACTTTTCTACTCAAATATATTCTATTTCCCTCTTTCATAATTTTTTATAAATTACACTGTACTTCTTGCAGTATTTAAGAACATGAAGATCACTACATTGCAACTCATTACATATAGATTCTTCTTTTTAATACATGAGATTTTGAAGTCCCTGCGTTATCTACATGTTTTAACTTTTGAATTTTTTCACAACATTGAGTGGAGAACATCCACTGAAGTGATTATGAAATTAAGTGAAAAATTCAATATATTTACTCTTAATATCAGTAGTACCAGTATCATATATGTTTTTCCAAGATTCATTTTGTAGACATAAATGTAAATAATCACTAGATACAGCAATTACGATCCTTTCTTAGTTTTTAAATTAATATTTTGAAATTGTTCAGTGACATTGGAAACACTTAGGATTTGTTTATCATGGTCAGACAAGCCATTGATTATAGGTTCTGTCGAATAGGAATTCAGTCTAATTCTGTGTACAAAACGTTTATCAATGGCTGTGTTACTTCAGCTTGTATGCTATGGGAAAATGACCCTACGAATAAGGTTTCCAGTTTCAAGGAGTGAATTTAATTTACTTTTACGGAAAAGTTCCGAGAGATAATCTATGTTTATGTCACTACAGATCACAAATTCCATATGAGATTTCTGAAGTCTTTTCTTTACAAATTTAAATGTTGGCTATAAATATTAATAAATAATGTAAGAAATATGAATGATTGTAGTTATAAGTCTGATTTACATTATAAAAAGCAAGAAGTTACATTCCTCGGCAAGATTCGAACTTTCGATGTTTGGTTTTGTCGTCCAACGCACAACCACGGACCTATTCAATGCTTATGTTAATAACATACAATTTAGCTGTAGCAATGTGGTGTCATAACTTGGGGTTTGTTTATTAAATGTAATTAGATTTAATTTGATTAGTTTCGCAACAATTGGACTTCCTGTTATATCCTGTTATTTAGATATTTAATTTAGGGTTGATTAATTAACTCTTACTATGCAAGATGCCTCTTATTTCAATAATTCTATATCATGTTAAATAGTCATTGTCTACACTAAAGTATTATCGTCATCTCTCATTTCTCATCGTAATGGCGAACCGACGTGACATGAGACAGCGAGCTATAGCTCTAGTTGAGGCTGGATATGGGGCTAGATCTGCTGGCCGTTTGGTCGGTGTTCCTGGAAGTACAGCCGCGAGATGGGTTCATCGTTACCAAAATTTTGGGGAGGTCGAAAATCGCCCTATTCCTGGGCGTCCGCAGATTTCTTCATTGGAAGAGGATGCTCTCTTATTCGAGACTGTTCGACAGGACCCCTTTCTGACTGCTAACGAAATAAGAGCAGCATCTAACTTTCCCGGCTCTTCACAGACTGTGATCAGCAGGTTGAGGAACCGCGGTATTAGGATCCGGAGGGCTGCGCAAATGGAAATATTGGGGGAAGCACAAGCTGTCGACTGTCTTGCCTTCGCTACCTATGGAGTGGATTTCGATTGGAGAAATGTAATTTTCTCCGACGAAACAACCATCTCGAGTGATTACGAAGGTCCTGTCCGTGTCTATCGTGAGGATGGTCTCCGACATGATCAGCGCTATGTGCACCGACGTGAAAGATCGGGGCGCTTTAGCATATCGTGTTGGGGGTGGATGTCTTACGATGGACCTGGCGTTATAGAACGCATCGATGGCCGGTTTAATGCGGAAACTTACGAGCACATTCTGGAAAATATATTCCTTCCCTCCGCCCGAGAACGTTTTCCCGAAGGAACATTGCTGTTCCAGCAGGATAACCATCCCGTGCACTATGCTGCAAGCATTCAAAGATGGTTTCAAAGGAGACCCGAGATCGAAATCATTAATTGGCCTCCGAAGTCACCTGATTTGAATGTAATCGAAAATTTATGGGCGGAATTGAAAAAGAGAAGGATAGCCACCTATGCCTACCGACGCCCTCGAAATCGAGACGAATTGTGGGATCAAGTTGTTGACACCTGGGAAGATCTCGCCGGGGATCAGAACTTATTCCACAATCTCGTGACATCCATGCCGGATCGACTTAGAGCTGTAATAGAAGCTGATGGCATGTGGACAAGATTTTAAGTTAACAGGTCTCTTTTTGTTTCTTATGATTTTTGTTTGAGGAAGAATACTTTTAACTTCCAAGTAAGATTTATTTTTTTTGACGAGGTTCAGCCCACTTGTAAGACCCAGAAATTGGGCATAAATTATTCCATATTTTTCGACAAATTAGACAGTCGAGGAACTCTGAACAAATTAATTACACCTCAATAAAAAAAAAGTTTTACCTGGGATCGAACACGAGACGTTTCGGTTATACAATGGTACCGGCACGCTACTATATGAGCTACCGAGACAAGACAGTGATAGCAGCAGTCCAGAATGTAGATCCCTTAGCAGGCATTTGCCATTCGGTACAGTGAAGCAATGATATTTTGGGACTCGAGCTATGTTGTGAAATCCTGGCCTTAAATGGCAGTCTTCTTCGTGATCCTTATTCTGGTCCTTGTCCTTATTGTGGTCCTTGTAACAATTCTTGTACTATCTGTCATGTTATGTATCCCTACGTCGATATCGAGTGAACCGCGCTGTAGAACTTTAACTTCCGACGACCAAGAATCGTCTCATTCTTTTTCAGGGTAACTGTACGTTCATATACAAAATAGTTACGCATTCTCTGCGTTCTTCCTCTAGAACAGCCGTGGCGGAAATGTAATCGTGCGTCGAGCCACTGTGTAACCTGCAACTGCATAGCACCTATAGGAAGAGGCGAAAAAAAATCGAAAAATCGAAGGAGAATTGGGAGGAAAATTTAAAAGGTACGCAACGCGTCCTTGCAATGGGTTGGGGGCTGTACAAAACTAAATATGTGAGCTCCAAGCCTGTTGGCCACTAGTCTCACTCCGGGTTACGCTGCTCCCCTGAGGGAGCTCTAGAAAATTTTGAAGGGGAAGCCGAAATTGGACGTAACCTCTTAGGTACCACATACACGGGGGTAGGAAGAGGCGGACACTCGAAGGGGAAGTGAAGCAACAGTCTGACTTATTAACGGATTTGCATTTTCCTTACGTCAAGCACTTAAATACAATTTTATACAGTACAAGGCTACAAACTAAGTTTAGTACGTGTAACGAAGAAAGAAATGAAGAATGAAACATAGGACACATTATCACAACCTAAAATTAACTGTCTTCAGTTTGTCTCTGCGACAGAGTTTCAAAATCAGGAATGATGTCACTTACTGCCAGTCGTAGTTGATCGCGAAGGTATTTGTCTGTCAGTGTGATCTAAATTCTTTTTTTACTATTTTCATTGTTGAAAATACTTTTTCACAAACGTAAGTTGTAGCGAACATGGCTTAAACAAAGCAAGCGAAGGACCGGAGCTTCGGATATTTATTTTTTGGCGAAGATTTGAAAACTTCAACATTTGTCAAGTCCTTACATATAGCTTTCATTTAACATCGCATTGTAAATCTGCGAGTTTAAATTGAAGATCTAACCGCATTATTCGTATATCTGCTGAAAAAGGATCGATGTATAGAGATGATGATGATGATGATGATGATGATAATGATGATGATGATAATAATAATAATAATAATAATAATAATAATAATAATAATAATAATAATAATAACGCGTAACCGTTTAATGTTTCATGAGTGACATGTAGTAGGCTATAATGCCGTTTTATGTTATACAACCGTTTCCTCGTAATACTTGTGAACAAATCATACATTTAATTCTCATCATATTTGCAAAAAAAAAAAAAAAAAAAAATACGTCCTCCCATCATATTTGAAACTTTCATTTTTGTAGAGGTACATGGTTTCGAGAAAGACATTGCAACGATACGCCACTCGCAGGTCACAGACAAATACAAATGGAACGGAGTTTGAATCCAGTGAGTGAGAGGCTGGGGGTTGGGGGAAGTAGGAAGCAAGAGAAATGCATAGCTATCATTGCGAGCCACAATGTGCTCTTGAGTCACATTTTCGCCATGGCTGCTCTAGAAAGTCAAAACCGGGACGCAGTCATAGAGAGCGGTTTTATCGATCACTGCTCTTACTAGTCGTGTTATTTAAATCATTACATCTTTGTGGCTGATTGAAGGTTCATTGCAGAGGTAAAATGGTTTAGGTAAGACGCTCAAGCGTGTAATATTGCAGGGTATATTTGAGGATATTTGAACTAATATTTTCACTGTCATTATAGAAAACATTACATATAAAATGTATAAAATAAACGTAAAAGTGACAAAAACAGTGCACTGAAATACACTGCAATAACAAAAGGCACACAAAGTGTGTTGAACGCAATCCAAAAGAAACAATACTGTACCACCAAAATCTGAAAATTATGAAGATATTAACTAGAGCGACATTTAGCATGGATTTCTGTAGCCTACCATAACGTACAGTGCCAACATCCCAATTAAAAATAAATAATCTACATTTTAGGGAATTCCTAGAAATGTACGTAGGAAATTAGTGAGTTCTCAGTGATGAGCGACATGCAATATCCTAATGAAACACGAAAAAATATTAGACAATAAGAATATCTTGTACTGCATCAAGCACCAATAACGTCTTACGCTATTTAAAGAATTTCTTACAATATAAAATCACTTCAAGTTCCGCAACTTACGAATGCACGTTATTATTCACTGCAAAGTTCACGACAAAAATGAACACCACAGCTCAAACATGTGTTTACTAGTATAGCTTCAGAATGTCGGCAGTTGACTGTACTCCACGAACACGCAGCGACGACCTGTGTGTTTATATCCTTATCCGTTGCATTATCTGTGTTCGCTTACTATATACCCAAAGTGTCTTTAACTTCAGTCTTTAGGTAGCTGGAATACGAAGCCTAGTTATATGTAATGGGAATCTGATATCGTTGTGAGAATTGTGTTCAATTTCACTGATTTGTTTATTTTTACCAACATTTCTAATATTAACCTGGCTATGCCTTTGGATTAACGATTGAGAACCGGAAACACCGTTTCCTAACCCCTTTCCACGAATGGAGTGGATACTGGAGTAAAATACAAACAAATCACTTTACTAGTTATAGGAGGGAAGAAAAGTCGTTCATCCATTTACGTAAAGTAGAAAATATCGCGATTTTGAGTTTGATAATTTTCACTAGGTTTTTCTTTAATCAAAATACAATACAGTATTAACAATAAGTGTTTTTACTTACGAAGTAGCTATCCATCCAGACGTATTCATTATGCATTGTATATTATACTGTCTACAGCACATTAGCATACAATATAGAGAAAGAAGTTAAATTGAAAAATAAACATTATATGGATATTTAAACGGAATTTTGAAAATGGTGCCCGTTCATTTCGATACAGGCTTTAGTTCTTTTTTGCATATTATCGCACTATATACTATTGTACCTAATTCCAATTACCAGTTTTGTCCTTGGTACTAGTAACTCATGTTGATATAATTCTGTACCTACTCTATAAAAGAGTACCTTACGTACTTTAATTCAATCTTCACTTCTTCCAGATCCGAAAAGATAAAATTACTCAGACATCATTCCAAGTGGTTTTGTCGCAGGGTAGTAGAAAGAGGGAAAATTACGTGACAAATAATTAACGAGGCACTTTCATTTAAGTTATTTTACAAAGTTGTATAATATTATGTAGACGTCCAATTCCTAACAGAAATAATTGTTTTCAGAAAAGAGCTAAGATAGCCCAGCCACTAGCGTTTACAGAGAAGAAGCAGAAGCGGGTGGGGGAACCGGGATGTGACGTAGGCAAACGGATGGCTATACCTTTGCGAGAAAATGATTCAATATTGAAAGGTCTTTCGTCAAAGGAAAACGCGAACATATTTCTGGAACGTACTATACTCGTACTCACTAACTCAGTACTGTTTGTGTTTACTATGACCGTGAGGTGACTTTGACTTTGACTGTATACGCTTGGTTCTGTGTGGAGAACGGTTGGAAGTTTACTAGTAGAGTGGGTGGGAGTGAAGTACATTCAAAAACTCAGGTACAATAAAAATTGAAGTAAAAATAAAATGATGTCCCTGGGGACATCACTTTATTTTTACCAACATTTTTAACATTAACCTGGCTATACTCGGAAACACTGTTACCCCCCTTCCATTACAGGAGTTTGGAGTTGCTAGTGCAATATGTAAACAAATCATTTTACTAGCTATAGGAGGAGAGACAAGTAGTGTATCCATTTATGTTACAGGGAAATACAGTATTACGATTTTCAGTTTGATCATTACTTTTACGGTATTTTATCAAAAAACAGTAAAATAGTAACTATTTTTTTTTCACAAACTCAACTCTTCAGGCAGTTATATTCATTATGTAATGTCTACTTTATTCAGCATATTACTAACCTAATTTATTCCTGAGAATTTTGTGAGCACTTCCGTAAAAAAAAAAAATTTGTACAGCTAACTTCTTGACCGACTTATTAGGACCTCGCTGCATCCTTTCTCTAGCATCTTCTACAGCATCTTCTGTCACCTTTGTTGGCCATCTTACACTTTTCTTCCTTTCTGTACATTCTGTTGCTCTAAATTTACCTACTAGATTAATGACATTTCTACGAAAATATTCCGTAATGATATAATCAGGAAATTGTGAAAAAACTGTTGTTCACATTCGGTTATATTGTAATTCCAGTTTTCATCATCGTCCTTCATACCTACAAACAGTAAAACAAAACTCTTGTTTAAATAATGCTGTTAAGTACCGTACCATATTATAGGCTACCGTACTTTCGGTAACTCTAATCTTCACTTGTGCCCAGTCCACACAGATAAATTCAGTTATGCTACACACGATACCTGTGTGAAAATAAACTTCAATAATATAGGCTCTTTCTTCTATAGAAAATGCAACATATTTCTGAAACACACTGTACTCTGTACTGTTTATTTCACTGCTAGCAACAGCGGCCGTAAGTTTGTGTGACTGACGTTAGCAGGGACATTAGTGAAAGGGGTGGGAGTCAAGTACATTTAGAAACGCAGGTACAATAAAAATTGAAGTAAAAATAAAATGATGTCCCTGTACAAGTAGTTAAATTTAAGCAGTTTCATAGTATAATAACGTGATACTGGCATTACAATATAATTATGCGGCTGCACACTTTACTTTTACTCTCGCCGCGACCGCGACAATGCGAAAATAAAACAATATCCGACTTCCACAAGGTGTTCAAGAAAAGACTTAAGAAAAGATTTTCGAAAAAGTATGTTAAAAACAAATTTCATTGTAAAATGAAAATAAAAAAAGAAAGAAAAAAGGAAGGGAGAGAGAAAATGCCACTCCCCTGAAAATTGCTGTCCTAGGTAACTGCCTAGGTTGCCTAGGCCTAA
Organism: Periplaneta americana; assembly: GCF_040183065.1. NCBI lineage: Eukaryota > Metazoa > Arthropoda > Insecta > Blattodea > Blattidae > Periplaneta > Periplaneta americana. Next base: position 6,813,463 of record NC_091128.1, on the reverse strand, counting down.
ATCCGGCACTCATCTCTCATCCTTTCCCGTAATCAAGATGAATAACATAATGAAAATGTGGGTCGCATTCCTTCCGTACCAATCATTTATGCTGCCTAGCATTGAGTCGCTGTCCATGCATTTGTAAGTAGAACCGCTGCAATTTTAGTAACATTTCAATAGCGGTGCAGTATTTAAGTAGATTCCAAAGCTGCTAAACTGCATGTCCCACTTGCTAATGGAGCAATTCCTAGGGAAATGTAACGTTTTAGTAAAACCACATATTGTGTACTTCCACACGTTTTCCCAATAGCTTTGCTCTAATAACACTATTTCAAGTGCTACTTAGGAATGGGAGTAGGGAATAGGTTGGTAAATGGTGGGGTGAGGGGGAGTGGAATTGGAACCATGCCAACCGAGAGAAATTGTCAAGGAAATTCTCTCGACAAGAAGTTTATTTACTTGAGCTAAATTCTGAACGATCCTAATTGACAGCGAAAACAGTTGAATCTCTAGCAACTTGCAGTACTTAATGCTAAATTAGTGTAAACTTGACAGCGCTAAGTTTCACCCCCTTTAGCACCCTTCCCCCATGTTTATCTCGCCATGCTGTGTTTATTGACATGTACTACACATTATCATTACGTGAATGTGCTTTATGGCGCCATTAAAAGAGCGAAAATTGTGTAAATTTACATGCCTGTACTTGCATCATTAGTGATTATAGCAGCTTTTAATGATTTATGAGGTAGTAATGTAGTTTTCGGATGAGGCTAGGTATAATATTTAATCCAATAAAAAATCCTTTATTAATTCATCCTTATGGGACGTTTTAGAGATATTTTTATTAACTTTATTTACTTTAACATCAGTGGTCATATAGTGTGTAGGATATTTGGGCATTTCATTAGGCTGTTTTAACTGTTGTAGTGTTCCTGTTTCTATTGTCGCGTGCTGCAGATTCCTTGAATTCATGTAACTGATTTTAGTTTTTCATTATTGTTTATTATATTGGTGATTGAAGTGGTGATGAAGCATGGTATGGAAATTTTCAATCCAGCATTTGCCTTCGTGACTGAGGCAAAACCATGAAACACCTCAGTCAGATTGGCTGGTCATGGGGTTTGAACCCTGGACCTTCCGAATGTTTGTCTCAAACTTTACCATCTGAGCCACCTCGCACAATTTACCGTCCTTGTGCACCACAAATTCCATTTGGCACCCCCCTGGATTCGAATCCGGGTTATCAGTATGGAAAGCCGACTCCCTAGCTGTTCGGCTAACGTTGTGCCAAGAATCACGATATGAAAAGATATATAATTCCATGTTTCAGGGAATTATGTTCTTCTGTGTAAGGTAATAGTGAAATATTCCTTTTCGTTTTCTTTAATTTCGACATTCATTCTATCTGTCGTGAGTACAGCAATTTTGCTTTAATATTTCGACGGTTTTTTTATATTCAGTATTTCAAATTCAATTTATCTTGTAATTATGCACATTAAATTGAGTAAAATTAAAGTTAACCTCGTCTCAGGTCATGAAGGCACACAGGGGAACCGAAGTTTACGTTTTCCACATGTACGGATAATCTGCATTGATGGCAGTGGGTATCAGTCCTAAATACCCGCTGCCGTTACTCCCATGGAAATACCCTTGGTACTCGTTTCTGTTAGAGGCTAAGTAAACCCCAGGGGCATAGTGTGGCCGAAAGGATTACATCAATGGAGAAAATCCATGGCCCCATCGGGAATCGAAACATCGACTTGAAGCTTTACGCCTTAAAGGTGACGCTACTGCACACTCTTCATTAACAAACCTATGCGTCTTCATTTCAAAAAGATAATGAACAGTAATAATGTTGAATGATTTTCTTTGTAATGTTTTGTTGGGGATCTACATAGAATATACACCCTGTTTGAAAACTGCGATACGGTAACATTTTCATATAATTGATATTAAATTTTAACCATACAATACCCTGATGCATATAATTTGCTTAAGAAAGTCTCTAAGTTTCTATTGACACGTTATAAATACTCAAAGTAGGAAACCCTTTATTAACAGAGCATTATAAACGTGTCAGTCAAGATTAATGCCACATTTCCCTAACACTTACTCATGTATGCAATAATAATAACGATCCGAAGTCTTACTTCTTCATCGTACTGAGATAAAAATGGCACATAAACTGCATCCTTCACATACCCCAAAGAAAAAAATCGCATGGTGTCATATCTGGTGTTCTGGCAATAGCCCAACGATGTGGTAGGTGGTGAATTCGGAAATGTCTTCGAACTAGCATTTGTATCACTGTATACAGGTCTGCTGCAGAATGCAAACCGGTTTTCGTTGTGAAGTTTCAATTTTTCATCATGTCTTCTATGCCAACAGATATAACATTTTCCGAAATTTAGAACTTAAAACTTCGAGAGTTTGACTATCACATGACATGTAGCTCGTTAATTTCTCATTAACAGGCTACTTTAATAACAGCTAGGCCTACATGAAAGTATTAACAACATTTTCAAACACGGTATTCTTAATTATTGTACTTATTCACAACTTTAGTTACAATTTCAAGTCTTCATCTCCCCCCGCACACAAATGATTAGACTACACGAGTTGCCTTTTCTGGCCGAGCAGAAAGTCTGTTTTTCTTACAGGTTTAGAATGGATATTTGTAAACCCAAGTTACATTTTCGAAGATGAAATTGATTTTAGTACAGCCTGATAGACAAAATTGCTGATATGATTAGAATGTATTACAGAACAATATGTCACTTCTGAATATCGATTTTCGTAAAAAATAAATAACTACAAAGACTAAAAAATATTTCTTGTAAAAGTGTGAAAAATTGATTTGTAATAACTATTGTGTTTCTTATTTTTAGGAAGTTTTTTTTTTTTTTGTGTAAGGAAATGAAAGTATATTTTATTTGCATGCACAGTAAATGATATTACTTATGTATAACTTTTGGATAATAGTTTAAGGCAACATGATAAAACAAGTAGATAGTTCTGAAACGTGGGAAATTTCACATTTTCGCGACACTGAATTCTTTCTTTTCTCTTGCTGAAGCATATACCGTAAATATTGTGAGGTTACGAAAGGAAGGTTGCAAGTGGGTTATAATTAGGAATGACAGCACTTAGTACAATTTTCTGAAGTAAATATGTTCTTATTTCGGTTTCTCTTCATTTATCGAATAATCCAGTAATTTGTATTAGTTACACAGAATTATCTAGGAACTCTTTGTTCAAGTTCCTTTAAATCGAACAGATCCATACCTACATTCCTTGGAATATGGTTAATCAGCTTTATTACAGGCTGTGAAGCTGCACTGAATAACGGGAGGTTAACGCTCCCACATTCTACAAGTAAGTTGGCTGTGAAAGTTGTAATCTTAAAAGTTTCAGTTAAGTTTAAATTGCTCCGTGTAGGCTACTGTTGTAATGACTTATTCATTACGTGAAAGTACATATCTGTACAATACATACATAGGGAAACGAAAATCTTGTGCGGCGACAACACGCAACTTTCTGGAACTGTACTGTTCCAGTACAATAAGAAGACTTTATAAGAAGCTCATGCGGATAGGTTCGGTAAACGATGAAAAACGAAAAGACAACGCTGTGCTCTGTCTGAAGAGAAATTAGACGAGATTAGTGAAAGATTGGAACATGCCCCTCAAAAATCCTCCAGACATTTAGCGCAAAAAACTGGAATAAGTGAAAGTTCTACTTAAATTAAGTCCCTACAGAATGCAAAAAACCCACACTCCATAAACGAACCTTAACAGAATGTAAGAGATGCAATAAATTCTATCAGTGCTGAAGAACTTGCAAGAGTGTCTGTAAATTTCATAAAAAGATGTCAAATGTGTGTTGCAGTAAATGGAGGACAATTTGAGCAATGAATGTGAGCTTGGTAAGTGCCGTAAATGTTAAGCATTGTAACAGTAGGATTGTAGGCCTAAAAGTGCCGGAGACGCGCGCGTGTTCCTCGCGGTAACCAACATATTGATAGCCGGGCCGCTCTGGACGAAAACCCGAGCGTCTCCAACTAAACTCACTGTAGAACCAAAACAAGACAGCCACAGAATGGAGCATCCTAATAATATGGTCTACATAGAGAAAGTCTATCAATTAAAACAATACATGGTAAACATAAATCTAGGAACAAATTCTTTATAAACAATGGAAGTAAACATGATGCGCCAGGTCTCCAAGTAGAGTTCGCCGAATTTCAAGTTACAGATTTTACCACTGGACTGTCCACAGATCAGAAACGTCTATAATAATAAGGTATATTAATAATGAAATTGCCTCTGATTGAGAATCTGGCTGATATCTAGAGTACATGTATTATCAGGCAGTACATCTCACTTGAAGATATGTGAGAGGAAGAACTATTATTGTTTTTATGAATCTGAAGTCTGATTAGTGTAATATGTTTCTGATCGGCGATGTACGCAATGGAGGGAGAAAGGAACTGGCCACCTTACCCCATTATCTACTGGCCTACTTGCCTCATAAATGGTGCCTTGTTGGTATCACTTGTGATTTCAGATCTGTCTTCCAAGAGTTGACTAAACAACAACAGTAATGAAATAAACATGAGATAATTTTGATACCAAAGATATGAGAAAATTAAGCTGCACACCTGCAACATATGTATAGTTTAAAGAAATCTGTAGTTTAGTGCCCAACCTTGCAACTAAGGAAGAAGTATTTCTCCAATATTAACAAAGTTTCTTGAAAATGTAATTAGAATATGCCTGACTCGTAACTTGCCGGGCGATATACTTCAAAGGAGTTCGTAAAGAACTTTAAATTGGAGAGGTGGATATGAATAAAAACACTAGCTTTAGAGCAAAATAATCAGGGGAAATTCCTAGGCTAATCAATGATTTCGTGGGCGAGCATGAAGGCGGTGAATCTGTAGAGCAACAATGAAACCTAAGACACTGAATTAGATTGAAAGTGACTCGTTGATAAACAGATTATAATATTGCTCTTGCTATTTTATTATACTCAATATTGCTTAAAACCAGACACTGAACATTGGGCCACAATCTCAATCCAGCTGGAAAAATTATCTTTTTCATAGTCACTGAAGTTGAACATTGAATTCTTTTGGCTCAATTATGCCTTTACTGTGTACATTCCAGTGATTACGAATCCAAAACGACAAACATCAAAATCGGTATACCTTAAAATGTATCAATATGAATTAATGCTGCACTCATCCCACACGTACATAAGACGTAAGTTTTTTATTTATTTGAAACGTCACATAATATGTGAATGAATTCATATTTAATCGCATTAATTTTTTTCGAGAATTATTACAGTACAATACAAAAGATTGCCAATATTATATCATTATCATGTCTTGATTTTTAACCATTAAAGTTATTCAAATACATACACGTTACAGAAGTCAATAACCACCTGATGAACAATATACAGAAGATTCCAACAAAACAAATTGTATTGCATGTGAGACATACATTATTACAACAATGAAAATTTTAATCACAACATCAGTAATATTTGCATAATATCACGTCAAATCTGTGTCACATAGGCATACGTACAAATATTTTACATTTTTTATTGATTTTTAACAATTTTTTAAATATATAATAGTGCCATTCAACAAACACAAAATATGTAATATGAGTTCTATGTATTTTACTTATATTTTATACTAGCTGTACCCGTTAGAAATAAATATAAAGTAATTATATAATCAAAATAGGACATTTGATCCAGGGAACATTCGTGTTTGATAGAAGGATAAATCGTTTAATATGTTACTTAATTTAAATTGCATCCAAATAATTAAAATGCGATCATTTTGGTTCAGAGACACTCATTTGGTGCAATGACAATTCCTTTAACATGTTTCTTAATTTTTATTACATGCAACCATGGTTTAATGAAGATTGACATTATTTAGATTTAATGTGTATATTTTATTTTACTTGTTATAGGTTTCCATTGAATTACGGTAATAACTTAATTTTAACCCTTGTTTTCTACGTATTCAGTAAATGGCGCTTGGCCCACTATGGTTCTGAACCCTTCAAATAACTTAAATTATATTATATTATATTATATTATATTATATTATATTATATTATATTATATTATATTATATTATATCAGAAGTTACTGTAATAACATTATAGCATTATGTCCATCTAGAGAAACTACACTTTCCAATGGTGAATTAATAATTAATTATACAAATCGGTTAATTTAGCTTCCGATATTACTTCATACAAACACAGAAATATTCTCTGTAGGCTGTCTTTCATAGCTTTCGATTGTTGCTGTCCAAGGCCCCTTACAGACGAAGTCATTTGTTTTTTAATTCATTACACGGCCTTAGATGGCAGTTATTTTAATTTTAAAACTCATTTATCTCATTAAATATCAGTCCTATCAAAATTTTTCAAGGCATAAACCTTATCGCAAATTATTTTTAAAGAAACTTTTGTTATGTAACATTTTTCACAAAAATCAATAATAAGCGAGATATTTCGATTTATTTAATTCAGGCCCCCTTATAACCCCCCTTTTCAATAATGTATTTTGAATTCCATATAGCCTAAAATCTAGGTTACAACGAACTTAAGTTATATTCCAATTTTCATCGAAATCCGTTCAGCCATTATCGCGTGAAAAGGTAACAAACATACAGACAGACAGACAGACAGACATACAAACAAAAATTTCAAAAAAGCGATTTTCGGTTTCAGGGTGGTTAATTATATATGTTAGGACCAATTATTTTTGGAAAATCGAAAATTACCAGAAAAATTTCGGCTACAGATTTATTATTAGTATAGATTTTTACATTTTCGGCAAGTCGACGAAAATATATACTGTATAAACAAGAATACATGGTTGAAAATCAAATTGGATGTGCTTATTATTTATCGCTATGAATAGTAACCATAACTCTCAGTAACATTTCCAACATAATATATCGTCCACAATACTATTTCCTCATTTTTCAGCATATGCACTATGTAATTCCATATGAAAGATTTATTCCGCAAAGAGTTGAAGTTTATTTTTCATTTTACTTTGTACTTCTTCCTATCGAAGTAAGAAATACTCGTAATAATTATACCAACAACAAAACCAATGCTTAGAAATAAACCACAGCCTGCCTTTTACAAATCAATTTTGTTTCAACAATGGATAAGTTTGAATTTATGTTTCTTTGCATCGAGTCTGATGTGTTTCGTTAGATCGGCTTGATGGCAAATGGTTCCACCAACATAATCAAGAGTTTTTAATAATTGGTATGACTATTATATTGTTAACAATAATTCAGTGATAACGGACATCATCAATGCTTTCTCTGTTAAGAAAGTGCGAAGGAAATCTTTATAATTCACAAATAAGAAGCGTTTATTTTGATTCCAGTAATTTATTGTTTTCTAAATCGTAACATTTCATTTAATATTAATTTAAACTAAACATGACTTAAGTCAATAAATAAATAAATAAAAATAAATAAATTACTGAATAAATAACTAAATAAATAACTAACTAAATAACAGAATATATCAATAAATAAATAAATCTATACTAATAATAAATTTGTAGCCAAAATTTTTCTGGTAATTTTCGATTTTCCAAAAATAATTGGTCCTAAAATATATCATTAACCACTCTGAAACCGAAAATCGCTTTTTTGAAATTTTTGTTTGTATGTCTGTCTGTCTGTCTGGATGTTTCTTACCTTTTCACTCGATAATGGCTGAACCGATGTATATGAAAATTGGAACATAAATTAAGTTCGCTGTATCTTAGATTTTAGGCTATATCACATTGAAAATTCGTTATTTAAAAGGGGGGTTATAAGGGGACCTGAATTAAATAAATCGAAATATCTCGCTTATTATTGATTTTTGTGAAATATATTATATAACAAAAGTTTCTTTAAACATGATTTCCGATAAGTTTTAGTCTTTATAAAATTTTGATAGGACTGATATTTAATGGGATAAATGAGTTTTAATATTAAAATGCAATGCCATCGAAGGCGGTGTAATGAAATGAAAACAAATGACTACGTCTGTAAGAGGCCTTGGACAACAACAATCGAAAGCTATAAAACATAGCCTACAGAGAATGTTTCTGTGTTGGTATGAAATATCGAAAGCTCAATTAACCGATTTGTATAATTAATTATTATTTCACCATTGGAAAGTGTAGTTTCTCTAGATGGACATAATGCTATAATGTTATTACAGTAACTTCTGAGTGGTCTCTGGACCAAAATGATCGCATTTTAATTATTTAAATACAATTTAAATTAAGTAACATTTTAAACGATTTATCCTTCTGTCAAACACGAATGTTCCCTGGATCAAACGTCCTATTTTAATTATGTAATTACTTTATATTTATTTCTAACGGGTGCAGCGGAGCGCACGGGTACGGCTAGTATCTAAATAAATAAATAACTGAATAAATAACTAAATAAATAAGTAACTAAATAACTAAATATATCAATAAATACATAAATAAATAAATCATAAACTGTTTGTGGAAGTAGAGGGGCGGCAAATTTTAGCACTGCCTAGGGGCGGCACTATACTTAAATCCGGCCCTTGGAGAGAGGCTGGCCTCTTTCCGAAAACTTTCAATGGTTTAGTACAATTTGGAATCATTTAAGTTGCGAGAACTAGTAAGAAAACTTTTGCAAACTGTATGACTATTTAATAATAATAATAATAATAATAATAATAATAATAATAATAATAATAATAACAATAATAATGATTAGGCTTGCAATGCTGGGGACCGATAGAGCGCGTTACGGTGATTTCAAGTTGACTATCCGTTCACCAGTCAGAACTCCAGCATGCATAGACAGTCCACCTGCTGAATACTCCGTTCATCAGTCAGAACCGTAGCATGAGTAAACAGTGTACCTGCTGAATAATAATGCCGAAGAATGAGCATATTTTTGCAACAGAATTTGGTGAGTGTTTTGAAGTGAATGACGGGAACATTGCATGTTAATAATGTAATACAAACATACGAGGTCACAAACGATATTATGTACACAGACATTGCAGCATAAGAAAAGAAAAGAGGGAACTGAAACCCACGAACAATTCTATGATAACACTGGACAACAAATTTAAACTTTGTTTCTGTCCTTCAGATGAAACTAACTGAGAGGTGCTGAGTTCATTTCTGAAAACCAAAATTTTCTAACACATACCATTTTTATGGTATACGCACTTCACTTATTTACACAAATGTGTTATAGTAGCACTTAAAGCAACCTTTGTTTGGCCAAAATTAAAAAATTCAAATGTATTTTTTGATCTTTTACTTTTGTAGACAGCTTCTGCAATATTTCTGATGAGTTACAAGCAACATTCAGCTGACATACTTGTATTCCACCTTCCACTGAAGCGCTTTTCGAAGGTAGATACTTCTTGATGAAACCTCTCCCCGTGTTCATCGCTTACACCACGAACATTTTATGGAAAGAAGTCCAGGTGGCTGTCAAGAAAGTGTACTTTCAGTGACATGTGGCATGCCATGAGATGAAAGTAGTACAACATTTCACTAACATTAAATAATTTTTTTTTTATTTTGGAGAAACAATACGTGCTGGACAAAAACTAACTGCAGATTCGTTTTTGCGACCACAGAATACATCGAATACACATATTTTTATAAAAAGGATAAAATTCATGTTCTGCAATGTAATTCTTCTGCACATAACGAAAGGTACGCAAAAATATGTCTTTGTAATGCTATGTAGCATATATTTATTTCTAGAGCTGTATAGATTCGTTTATGTGTACCTTGTTAAACGCGTAATCGATGGCAGAACCAAGTCAATATCTTCGTACTAGCTCACGTTACCGGTCTATGTACTATGCTGCTGTCAAACTGTGTAATCGGTCCACATTATTACAAGCCTAATAATGATAACACGCTTTGCAGCTCAGGTAGCAAAGTGTTGGCTTATGACGACCGCGGAACCAAGCTAAAATTTTAAAACAGGAGGGCTTTTTTATTTGTGGTGGGCAAAGTCAAGTTTGTGAGGTTTTATTTCTCGATGTTTTCCTGTCCCCACCTCTCTTCATTACACCAACACTCTCCAAAATTCAATTTTAATCAGTATTTCCTTTCCGGAAAACAGAATATTTGCCTGTGGGCGTTCAGAGGCCCATCAACCTATCGCCATTGTTGTTGGTTCTCGTGGAATACAAAAAAATTAATAGATGTCAACGGTGGTGGATTCTAGACGATTCGGAGAAATGCAGATGCGATCCAGATCCCCGGATATCACATGGCGGCTTAGCTGGATCTAAGAAATACGCCAAACCATCACAAGGAATATGGCACTCAGACTTTATGGCTCGTGAGGAACTTTTAAAGCTGCGAATGGTTGAACTTTCTTACAAGGGTACCATCTCAGGTCACAGTGCTTGAATGTTATCAAAATGTATATTTAAGCTTATTTTCGTTCGTTAAGAAATGCCGTGATAGTCGTTCATTTCTCTTTTTTCTCGTTTACGAATTTTTTTAAAATTTATTTTAGTTGGTTATTTAATGACGCTGAATTAACTACTAGGTTATTTAGCGTCGATGAGATTGGTGATAGCGAGATGATATTTGGCGAGATGAGGCCGAGGATTCGCCATAGATTACCTTGCATTCACATTACAGTTGGGAAAAAACTCGGAAAAAACTCAACCAGCTAATCAGCCGAAGCCTTAACCGACTGAGCCACGCCGGTGGCTTTTACGAAGTATGACTTGAAAAGCGGTGATACTTATGCCACTTCTTGCACTCACTCGAATCCTCATAGTTCCGCGACACCGTATCACAGCTCTCGCATTAATGTTCCAGTCCAGAGGTTCCGAACTTTTTTCAAGGTGCGACCCAATTTTGGGCAAGACATTTATTTGCGATCCTCCCCCCCCCCCCTCCCAATGCCGTAGACATTTCAGTCAGTTGTTCAACGAAACTGTATCACTTAATACCTTATGTAGCTTCGATGGCATCAGTAGTGGTGAGATGTTATTTGATGATATGATACCGTGGAGTCAACTTGTCCGACATTAGCTTCACAATTGGGAAACCTCGAAAAATCCAAGCAGGTAAACAACTGAATAGAATAACGAAACCAAGATCGAGCGCAATTTCCGTTCAGTAGGAAAACGCACCTATCACATATTATGTATGGCAACTACATTTCCATAGTGTATTCACTGTTCCTAATACAGCTGCTGTGCAAATGTATGATTCACTGTTGGTAGAGATATAATTTTTGTTAATTTTTGTTTATAATAAGATGTAGGCTATATGCGAATGAATCAATAATAAACATCCGTATGAATTTAGCTTTCGTGTATCACAGAGTAACATTAGTGTGGTTTTAGGCGTAATAAATCGACTATTGACCAGATCTTTTGTATTCGACAGATATTCGAGAAAAGATAGTGGTATAAGAGTACAATACATCAGTTATTCATAGATTTCAAAAAAGTATATGCCTCGGTTAAGAGAGAAGTTTTATATGATATTCTTATTGAATTTTGCATTCCCAAGAAACTAGTTCGATTAATTAAAATGTGTCTGAGTGAAACGTACAGCAGAGTCCGTATAGGCCAGTTTCTATGTGATGCTTTTCCAATTCACTGCGGGCTAAAGGAAGGAGATGCACTATCACCTTTACTTTTTAACTTCGCTCTAGAAGAGCGTCTCTCAGACTATGGTCCGCGGACCACCTGTAGTCCTCGAGGTCTGTCCTTGTGATCCTTTAAAAATGACAGAAGAAAAAATAAAATTCAAACGAGTTGCGTATCACACTCTTAAAACTACAGAGTTTGGGAATGACACATGGCAATCGAATTTCAGTTTTTCTCCCAGTACAGACATTTTATGAAATTTATTACCCCGCCCGTCTATCGACTTCTCACTCTACTCTCAGCAACAAAAGAGGGATTTAAAGCACTATACATGTGGTGTTTCTCGCCATCTTTTCCTTGCACATCTGGCGCCGCGCCTGTAACCCAGCCACGGACCACCCGAATTCATAACAGATGACGAAAGTATCGAACCTTAATTCAATTGTAAAATATAAGTATACTGGTATCAAAATATGTTACGAAAATGATAAATTTGCTTTCGAAGCGAACAAGAGTAAGGTGGTCCGCGGAACTGTTGTGACTTTAGAAAGTGGTCCTCACTTCAGAAAAGTTTGAGAAACGCTGCTCTAGAATATGCTATTAGGAAAGTTCAGGATAACAGACAAGGTTTGGAATTGAACTGGTTACATCACCTTCTTGTCTATGCGGATGACGTGAATATGTTAGGAGAAAATCCACAAACGATTAGGGAAAACACGAAATTTTACTTGAAGCAAGTAAAGGTATAGGTTTGGAAGTAAATCCCGAAAAGACTAAGTATATGATTATTTCTCGTGACCAGAATATTGTACGAAATGGAAACATAAAAGTTGGAGATTTATCCTTCGAAGAGGTGGAAAAATTCAAATATCTTGGAGCAACAGTCATAAATATATATGACACTCGGGAGGAAATAAATATGAGAAATGCGTGTTATTATTCGATTGAGAGGCTTTTGTCATCTAGTCCTGCTGTCAAAAAATCTGAAAGTTAGAATTTATAAAACAGTTATATTACCGGTTGTTCTGTATGGTGGTGAAACTTGTACGTATAGTCGAACCCAGAAATGCATATAGAATGCTGGTTGGGAGACTGGAGGGAAAAAGACCTTTGGGGAGGCCGAGACGTAGATGGGAGGATAATATTAAAATGGATTTAAGGGAGGTGGAATATGATGATAGGGACTGGATTAATCTTGCACAGGATAGGGACCGATGACGGGCTTATGTGAGGACGGCAATGAATATTAAATATTATGTTTTATTTAACGACGCTCGCAACTGCAGAGGTTATATCAGCGTCGCCGGATGTGCCGGAATTTTGTCCCGCAGTTCTTTTACATGCCAGTAAATCTACTGACATGAGCCTGTCGCATTTAAGCACACTTAAATGCCATCGATCTGGCCCGGGATCGAACCCGCAACCTTCGGCATAGAAGGCCAGCGCTATACCAACTCGCCAACCAGGTCGACAGGACGGCAATGAACCTGCGTGTTCCTTAAAAGCAATTTGTAAGTAAGTAAGTAAGTAAGTAAGTATCACAGAGTAGTATATTTAAAAGTTCCCCAATCACGGTTGGCGTAATTATCAAGCGGGTTTTTCCAAAGTTTTCCTAACTGTGTTAAAATTGTGAGATAATCCCATAGCTAGTCTTTCGCCTTATATAATCAAAATATCATTTCATTATTACCAATTCCGCTGTCGTTAGATAAGCTTGAAATGAGACAGAATCATTATATAAAAAAGCAATTAATGAATAATATCGAAGTAAATGAAATACTCACTGGGAACAAAATTGTAATCGTCCACAGATGAAAGAGCATAATATCTATGTGTATCTAATTAAGAAATGCTGGAATCACAGTCTACTATATACAGTCGCGAAGCTCAATATGTAGTAAAAATGCAAACATGGGTAGTTGCCCACCACTAGGATCGCTACTATCGCCTCATCATCGCAGATCTCTCTCCTAGCAGCCGACAAAATATGTTATACTTTCGTTGTGTTGTTTTGGAAAAATTAACACCTTCTTTCCATTATTGAAATATTAAATGCATAAAGTTAATTTATTATTTTAATGAAGTATATTAAATTCCACCATAAACTCGAAGATACCTGCAAGAAATAAGTTAATATAATTTTTGTTTATGCAAAACGAACTGAAATTTACTATAATAGCTTCACTCATTCAAGATTATAGCGATAATTAACTATGAAACCAATAAATATTAATTTGAATTTCTCTTTACAACAATAATAATGGAAATATGAATTAATGGAGTAACTTACGTGTACCGGTACTTGTAGTGTAGGCTTACGTAGTTAACATAGTGGGATGAGGTTAAGCAATAATAATCACACCAGAATTGGAAATAAAACGTGATCAATAAATTTTATTGTAACAGACTTTTTCTACGTCTCTAGTAAAGTAAAAAATAAAAATAACAACAAAATTAACAGCTATAATTAAAAACATATCCTTTGAAGAAAAAAGTAGGCCTAAGCAATAATAATCCCACCAGAATTTAAAATAAAACGTGATCAATAAATTTCATTAAAACAAACTTAATTTTTCTACGTCTTTGGTAAAATAACACATAAAAATAATAACAAAATTAATAGCTACAATTAAAAATATATCCTCTGAAAAAAAAGTAGACCTAACCTTTATTTCTCTGGAAATTTAGCAGCCTAAGTGACAGAACTTTAACCAGTATCTAATGTCCTTTCGGTTAGACTGAAACATTTCATTGTGAAATTTAAGGATATAATGTATTCTAACAGTCACAAAGAACTTCAAATTAACAGTTTTGTTTCTGCACAGCATTCTTGTGGAAACCCAGGAACCTTTCTGAATCTTTCGGAAATCTGGCCTCTTTTTCTTACTGTTGCTACAATTTGTAGCACTACAAACGTCTCCTCCTTGTCCCATATTATTATTCCAATTATTATATTTTAGCCATTAACATTTTCATTATAACCAAAAACGAACATTTCACAAGCATCAATGTGAAATACGCAACGAGCTAGCACTCGATAGAAATACGACACAGTCCAAAGTCGACCATGGACAGTCTATTGTTTCTAGTTGCTAACCGCTTGGAGCGCTTCATCACGAGATTTGCAAAAAAAACACCTCAAGCTTCGCGACTGTATATAGTAGACTGTGCTGGAATTTTGAATTCCTAATTTGGAATGACGCATATTTACGAATACATAGATAATACTTTTACAAATCGTCGCTTATCTGACGAAGTGACGTAAGCGCCAAAACCAAAAATTTGGAGATACTTCGCCAGCACACTTCGTTGGACCATATCTATATTCTGACGAACTGGCGTACATCCATCTCTAATGGTTACTTGGCAGTGAACATCGTGTTATCGTCGTAAACGCCATTGCTCTTTCATTCTTTTTCAGACGAACTGGAGTATCAGACTCGCAAGTCGCTTACGTCTCTTCGTTAGGTATTACCATTTTTAAAATTGGTCGTTACGTCTGTGTGTGCAGTGTATTGCTAGTCTCCCTATAATCCATGGATTGCCACGTGATGCCAAAAATGAACATTTGTTTATAAATTCGAGCAAACTAACTATTTCAACATTATTAAGCTGTCTAGAGTATGAAATTGGCACAAAAAGAAACAGATTGAATGGACTACAGTGAGAGAAGTCAGAGTGACCAAAGACGACCATAACTGCGTTTTTGTAAAAACCAGTCATTTGGACGAACATTATGAGCAGCTATCTCTGAAATCACGGAATATTTCTGAAATTTTCAAGCTTCCTCTGCCTCTTCTTAATGTCATCTCTCCAAAGATTTCGGTTGAGAAGTACAACGATTTGCAGCAGCTATGCAAAGAGTCAACACCAGTAATAAGAGATGTTGTTTATAAAACGTTCTACAAGGAACCCCACATTAATTCTAGGGTACAATTATTATTAACCCATGAACATTTTCAATACTTGTTTGTGTTTCTTAAAATTGTTTGTAAACAAATAAATACATTGAATAATTTTAAGAGAAAAATTGTTCCGGGGCCGGGTATCGATCCCGGGACCTCTGTTGAACGTACCAGCGCTCTGCCAACTGAGCTACCCGGGAACTCCACCCGACACCGTCTCAACTTATCCCTTTATATCCACTCGCGTGGGCTGACGAAACGCCAGAGACTCACATCGAGTACACACAATCTCTGTGTGACTTGGAATTGTGGTTTTCTGTTAACGTACACAGTAACGTATATATTATGCAAATCTAATCTTTCAGGTAAAGCTCCCTGTAAAGCCGATTTGAATAATTTCAAGGGAAAAATTGTTCCGGGGCTGGGTATCGATCCCGGGACCTCTGTTGAACGTACCAGTGCTCTGCCAACTGAGCTACCCGGGAACCCCACCCGACACCGTCTCAACTTTTCCCTTTATATCCACATTGAGTGCACACAATCTCTGTGATTGTGTGCACTCGATGTGGGTCTCTGGCGTTTCGTCAGCCCACGCGAGTTATGTGGATATAAAGGGAAAAGTTGAGACGGTGTCGGGTGGAGTTCCCGGGTAGCTCAGTTGGCAGAGCGCTGGTACGTTCAACAGAGGTCCCGGGATCGATACCCGGCCCCGGAACAATTTTTCCCTTGAAATTATTCAAATTGGCTTTACAGGGAGCTTTACCTGAAAGATTAGTTTTGCAAATAAATGCATTATTCATTAATTTTATGTAATTTAAAAAAATTCTTGATTTTGCTTTATTAAAATAAGTTCATAATCCTCTTTATTTCCTAGACTTTCAAATAATTATAATGTGTAATAAAAATAAAAAATAAATGAAATTAGTCAAAAAATAAATAAATAATAATACAACTCAAAGAATAGCATAAATTAGTATTATACGATCAGTCATGTGTATGGCGTAAGTGCCTTCCTATTATGAGTGAAATCTTTCGAACAGACGTATCTCCAATTAAGGCCTTGTTGGCCTATAAGATATCAAAATTTTAGAGTTTGCCATTAGTCCTTATTAAGAGAAACAATAAACGAACTGAATCAATGTATTATCTTTGACGTGTCAATTTATTACTTTGAGTTGTAGGTCCGCATATAAATACACTTTTCTTTCAACTGCTCTCCTGTAAAATTACACATTTGTCGCTTACGCCACTTCGTCTTTTTAGCGACGAAATCTTGTTTTCTTTTCTGCAATTTATCTATTCCTCTTAACAAAATAATTCCTTCGTAATTCGAATGCAATTCTTGTTTATTGCTTGTTTTCCTCCATGGAATGTCGTACCCATAGTTATGTTCATGGTCTTATAATCCGATTTACTGATTTTAAAACAGAATTCTGGGCTTCAATTCAAACTCGTAAACAAATATAGCCGCTGCCAGCAATCTCTGATGAAATATCTGTACGGCAGATTGGATAAACAAATATGAAAGCCACAACATTTCACAGTGAGACGTGCGTAGCAAGGGGGATGATTGGAGTGAGAATTGGAAATGGTGTACCGATGGAATTTTTAAAGTGTCACGTGCATTCCGACATCCTTTGATGTACAAATAACAACGCGTACATTTCACAAGTTTGGACTACGGCTTTCGAATGCTATTAATTATGTTTCATTATTACAAAATCATGGTGCAGTAATTCATAATTGCAATATGAAATCCCCACCCCTCTTATTAATGCGAGTCTCTAATCCTGCATAGCATTTACGGTGAAACCAATGTTGACAAATGCAGAACGTACAAAATTGTCTCGGTATTGCAACACTAAATTTAGTTCAAAACTGTGATATTGCTAATTTTAAAATCATTTTTCTCGAAAACTATTTTTCTGGAATAATTAATAATAGAGGAGAAAAATTCGCTCCGGCGCCGGGGATCGAACCCTGGTCCTTGGTTCTACGTACCAAGTGCTCTCACCATTGAGCTACGCCGAAGTCCAATCCACAGCACCGGATTGAACTCCTCTCCTCCAGCGTTTTTCCCTTTTGTGGCCTGACTCCAAGTTGGGCGTGTATGTTGACATTTTATTAAGTCAACTGTCATTATACAAGGAGCGCACTCAGTTGAGTGACTTGGTGGCCGGGATTCCACAGTAATATGCACTGTTGCTAGAATAATTTACGGAAGATTATTTTTTTTTGGTCCTACAGAATATATCTGTTATGGTAACAATTAATATTAGAGGAGAAAAATTCACTCCGGCGCCGGGGATGGAACCCGGGTCCTTGGTTCTACGTACCAAGCGTTCTCACCATTGACCTACGCCGAAGTCCAATCCACAGCACCGGATCGAACTCCCCTCCTCCAGTGTTTTTCCTTTTTGCGGCCTGACTCCAAGTTGGGCATGTATGTTGACATTTTATTAAGTCAACTGTCATTATACAAGGAGCGCACTCATTTGAGTGATTTGGTGGCCGGGATTCCGAAGTAATATGCACAGTAATCTATACAGAAATATGCACTGTTGCTAGAAGAATTTACTAAAGATTATTATTTTTTGGTCATACAGAATATATTTGCAACAGCTCATATTTCTATACAGATTACTATGCATATTACTGTGGAATCCTGGCCACCAGGTCACTCAACTGAGTGCGCTTCTTGTGTAATGGCAGTTGACTTAATAACATGTCAACATACATGCTCAACTTGGAGTCAGGCCACAAAAGGGAAAAATACTGAAGGAGAGGAGTTCGATCCGGTGTCGCGGATGGACTTCGGCGTAGCTCAATGGTGAGAGCGCTTGGTACGTAGAACCATGCACCCGGGTTCGATCCCGGCGCCGGAGCGAATTTTTCTCTCCTAATATTAATTGTTAAGATAACAGATATATTCTGTAGGACCAAAAAAAATAATATTGTTTAGTAAATACTTTTCTGGACTTAATACACTTTTCCCACCCACCCGCCATTTATTAGAGCGTGATTTACTCGATGCGTTGTCTAGTGTTTGTGATCAGAGGGCACAAATAAAACGGAATTGCTTCCTAAGCCTCAAAGCATTGAGCATGGTGAAGCCGTTCTAAATGCGCCCGACGTCATAATAACACTCGATTCAAAATGTGTATTTTTATGTGGACATTTCAGTTATTTTATCATGTAAAATGCAAAGAACTTAAGCCTTCTAAATAACTGAATTGAGTACTCCGTAAATACAGAATTCATTTCTTTCAAGAATATACAGGAAAAAGGAAAATATCCTCAGTAAAATCAGAACAAAATCCCTCTTTTCAGGAAACTTATCCTCATAAAGACAACTATATGTAAAGACGTTCATTAGCCTTCCACCCTATCATGTTCTTTTTACCTCTTTCTCCACTCTCTTATCCAGACATCATTCTGGTAGATGTTGAATTTACTTTCATCAGACTACAAAACTTTACCCAAAAAGTCAGTAGTTTTGTTTATGTACTCATTTGCAAATTGAAAGCATTTCTTTTGATTCACCTTTCGACTGGGAATTCTAGCATTGTACCCAGCCTTAATTAGGACCTTCCGAACAGTTCCATCATGAACGTCCTTACCTACATCTTCCTGCAACTGTGCTGTAATCTGCACTGCAGAAACCACTCGATGTTTCTTTACTTGATACACTATTTTCCTCTGTTCCCTTGTGAGCAGATAAAAAAGGTAATTCTATTTCTTCCACCATGTTAATAATGTCAAAATAAGTGCTTTTACAAATTTCGGCCGTTCCATCACAATTACGAGGCCGTCCAGAAAATGATTTTCCCTGGGGACGTTTACAGAAGAAAACCACAATTGCATGGAAAGATTTACTGAAATAGATATTTGCGCTATTTGTCAACATATCTCCCACTGGAATTGAAACATTTGTCATAGCATGGGATCAATTTTTGTATCCCTATGTCGTAGAAGTCAGCCGCCTGGGATCGGAACCAGCGTTTGACAGCACCTCTCTGTCGATCCCATGATATGAAAAATGTCTCAGTTCCAGTGGGGTATATGTTGAAAAATAGCTCAACAATTCCTGTATCTGTTTCAATAAACCTTTCCATGCAATTGTATTTTTCTTCTGTAAACGGCCCCAGAGAAAATCACTTTCTGGACGGCCTCGTAACTGCGGTCGAGTGGCCACACTTCTTTTGACATTATTAACATGGAGAAAGAAAAAAAAGTTTTTTTATCTGCCCCCATCAGAATGTCTGCTTGCTAGCTTCTATGGTCTGCCAGCTCTGGACTGATTCTCCGCCGTCTTGAACTTCTTGTATCGTTGAATACTGTTGTTCGACTTTTTTGTGCTGATTCTGCGATCTCTGCGAAAGTTTTGCCCCGTTTGAATATCTTTAGTAGGCCTACTAACAACTATGGGAACAACTTTTCTGTGCGGGGGGTAGGAATAGAAGGGAAGGTCGGGCGTGTGTCTACCGAGTTCAAGGCAAAGACAAACCCACTCCCCTATAATTCGTAAGTAGACTCATCCGATCTCGTGCGCAGCTCTGTAGGAAGAGTGGGGGAGTGTCTGGACACAATGCATGCGCTGTACGTCTCATGTTCTCTGCAATCGTTACTGATCGAGTAATGACGAAGCACACTTTGTCTTTATGAAGAGGAGAATATGTACTGAACAACATGACACCTATCAAGTACTTTGTGTAATAATTCAAGGGCTTTGTTTTATTTGCCTTGTCTATTTGTGTGTGTGAGAGGGAGAGGGAGAGAGAGGTGCATTCCAATATTTTTAGAAAGCAATCGTGAAAAGGATAATTTTCTGCATATAGGGAGTTTTAAATTATCCTTTTTGATTAATGTACAAGAAGAAGAAGAAGAAGATTTCCTAACTATTCAATAAGTGTACTTTCTGTGAATAAAACTGTATTATCGATACTAATAATAAATCTGTAGCCGAAATTTTTTTGGTAATTTTCGATTTTCCAAAAATAATTGGTCCTAACATATATAATTAACCATCCTGAAATCGAAAATCGCTTTTTTTTCAAATTTTTGTTTGTATGTCTGTCTGTCTGTATGTTTGTTACCTTTTCACGCGATAATGGCTCAACGGATTTCCATGAAAATTGGAATATAAATTAAGTTCGTTGTAACCTAGATTTTAGGCTATATGGCATTCAAAATACATTATTTAAAAGGGGTGTTATAGGGGGACCTGAATTAAATAAATCGAAATATCTCGCGTATTATTGATTTTTGTGAAAAAATGTTACATAATAAAAGTTTCTTTAAAACTCATTTGCGATAAGCTTTATTCATTGAAAAATTTTGATAGGACTGATATTTAATGAGATAAATGAGTTTTAAAATTAAAATAACTGCCATCTAAAGCCGTGTAACGAAATAAAAAACAAATGACTTGGCCTATAAGGGGCCTTGGGCAACAACAATCGAAAGCTATGAAAGTTAGCCTACAGAGAATGTTTCTGTGTTTGTATGAAGTAATATCGGAAGCTAAATTAACCGATTTGTATAATTAATTACTATTTCACCATTGGAAAGTATAGTTTCTGTAGATGGACATAATACTATAATGTTATTACAGTAACTTCTGATATAATAATGTAATGTAATGCAATATAATATAATACAATATAATATAATATAATATAATATAATATAATATAACATAATATAATATAATACTATATAATATAATATAAGTTATTTGAAGGGTTCAGGACCATAGTGGGCCATTTACTGAATACGTAGAAAACAACAAGGGTTAAAATTAAGTTATTACCATAATTCAATGGAAACAAATAGCAAGTAAAATAAAGTATACACATTAAATCTAAATGATGTCAATCTACATTAAACTATGGTTGCATGTAATAACAATTAAGAAACATGTTAAAGGAATTGTCATTGCACCAAATGAGTGCTTTCTGGCCCAAAATGGTCGCATTTTAATTTTTTAAATACAATTTAAATTAAGTAACATATTAAACGATTTATCCTTCTATCAAAAACGAATGTTCCCTGGATCAAACGTCCTATTTTAATTACGTAATTACTTTATATTTATTTCTAACGGGTACAGCGGAGAGCACGGATATGGCTAGTTTCTTAGTAAATTTAAGGTACTTCTTTTAACCAAGTTAGAGAACTGTTATATCTTTCCTGACTTTCGAACGAACTTCACCCATTTTTTTTTTACAGAACTACGTATATTATTATTTTTTTCTATAAAAAAGGTAAAGGTATAGCCGTAACATGCCATGAAGGCACTTGAGGGGCATGGAGGTAGAGCCCCATGCTTTCCATGACCTCGGCACTAGAATATAAGGTGGTATGGTCGGCACCACGCTCTGACCGCCTTTAACCCCCGGGAAAGACCCGGTACTCAATTTTATAGGAGGCTGAGTGAACCTCGGGGCCGTTCTGAAAGTTTGGCAACGAGAAAATATCCTGTCACCAACTGGGATCGAACCCCGGACCTTCCAGTCCGTAATAAAGCTACTTTTAACGTAGTTAATCGGTCTGGGTGACGTAGTCGGTAGAGTGCTTACCTTTTGTTCTCGAGATTGCAGGTTCGATACCGACCCATGTCGATGGCATTTAAGTGTGCTTAAAGGCGACAGGCTCATGTCAGTAGATTTACAGGCATGTAATTTTTTTTTTAAAGATAGATGGATTTATTGAGTAATATTATACATACAGATGTTATATTATCATAATTTTCTCTTAAATCCAATTCACGGGCCTTCTGACCATACGTGCTTTGTACTTAAAACAAGTCATTTGTAGGTTTCACCCCTCTCACCTATAGTTAGATCCAACTACTCTCCAAAAGAACACACAGATTAAAATAAAAATGGCACAAACAAAACACATATATCCTAAACTAAACGGGCATGAAAGTGTATAATTGAGTATCCCTTCGTCAGTTCGCATCACAAACTTCAACAGCTGAAGTTCTATTATAGTCTGTCTCGCCTTCAAGAGGAACAATCCAGTCTTTTGTTCCCATTCTCTATTCCCCATGAAGCGAAGCGAAGCGAACTCCTATTCTGACTTAGCATCGAGCGTGGTAGATATTTTTTCTGGATATGTTCCAATTCGACACACTGTAATAAAATCTATGTCCAGGTTGTTAGTATGTTAAAAAACTCCTGCGGGACAAAATTCCGACACACTGTCGACGCTGATATAACCTCGGCAGTTGCGAGCGTCGTTAAATAAAACATAATTTACCATTTAATAAAGTTAAGAAACTTTTAAAACTTTTGAGAATTTTGAATAGCGCTTTTATTTCGAATGTATGTTGATAGTCATTTCTTAATTTTAAACGAAATTCTTATGAAACATTCGTCATGTTAACGAATTAATATTCGTTACCAAGACAACTTTCATAGCGTAAGGAACACGCTACGTATGTCGATGAATTTTCGTAATAATAAAAATATCCGATTTTACTCGTTTTACCTTAAAACAAAAGATATCGATTTCAAAAACAAAACATAAACTCTCTCGCCAATCGGATGGAACAAAGAGAAATGTTAACAGATGGCTGTTATCAGTAGCTCATACATTTCCGATTCTATGCGTCATTTGATAGTGTTTGAAGCAATTAAATTTATCTACATATTTCTGACGTATATGATGACAAACGCTTCACAAAAAAGATCTCTATCAGGTGGGTACAGATTGTGTTTTGAGATGTTCCATACGAATGTCAAAACAAAATATAGCGAGATTGAAACCATATTTCATCCGTGTGACGTTTTAAATGCGATGCAAAAGCTGGACAACGAATATTCGATGGAAAAGGTGGACCTACACCGACAAAACACGTCATAAACAAAACATGACACGTCAAGTTATCTCTGTCATAAAGCTAGCTTCTTTCCAATGAACTTGTAGTCGTGGCAATATGCAATAAGGCCAAGGTTGCTACAAAGAATGGGGATGACAGAAAACCATCTGCAATATCCTGTTGTCATAGTGATATACATATTCTATGTAGGATTACTGCTCTGCTTTTGTTTCGTCCCTGTAAGTAGCGATGAAGGCAGATTTTCTGCTTTGATTTACATGCAAATAACTCTCGTATTCAGAAAATTTATGCCTTAGTAGTGACGAATTACATATTCTCTTCACTTCATAATAGCTGATCCAAAACTGGCATTATGTATTCTGTGTGTATGTGTGTGTGTTTGTCTCTCTCTCTCTCACACACAGACAAATAGACAAGGCAAATAAGACAGAGACAAAGGGAACGAGTGAGAACGCCGAGTTTATGCACATCTCTAAGCACTTGAGCTGCATTAGCTTCATCATGGAATCTCAAGAATGTGAAATTGTTAAGTCTTCAACTTATAAATACCGGTAAGAATCATGTGTTCAAGTACATCCATGATATGGATCAGTTCGTTGCCAATATGATGTATGTTGAAAGAGGAGATCTAATCTCGAAGTGACTTGAAGTCTTCGTATCTCGATAATAATTATGTGGAACACATTTCAAGTTCAGAGCAACATCTCTTTAATAAAATTATATAAATTATAAATTCAATGCACTTAAAACATTCATACGACACTATCTTTCAGCGCTCCGCATTTTCGACGAGTTCGCTGTACAAGTATGAATTCCAATCAACCGAGTAATGTATGCGTAAAGTATTTACACAAGAATAAAACGGGGATCTGTAGTTACTTGTTTAAGAAAGAGAGCTAATATTGAATTGTCCATATTAATAAAGTACGCCATTTTAAGCGGTAGGGGACTGAACTGAATTTTGGTAACTTCTAAACCATAAAAGATATATTAATAACTTTTTGCATACCAGTTCTGGAAATTACTTGGTACATACATACAAATTCTAAAAGCTGTAATGAAAGTAATATCAGCATTATTATTTTCATATTAATTTTATGTTAATATTTTGATATCTATATAATTTCTGTGCTATAATTTGACAAATGTATTTTTTTCTCAATGTAACATTTAGTTTGTTCAAACTGAAATTATGTTTTAAATTAAATATTATTAAATTTAATAATTTCAGATTAAAAAAAATCAAGCATATTATGGAATTAAAATCTTTTAGACCCAATCATACTTTAAACTACACAAATTTAAATGTCAATTTTCAAATACTGGAATACACTGATACAGCAGAATAAATTTCAGATCAATATGTATATAAAAGTGGGAGTATGTAGATTTTGAAGAAGTGAATGTGTAGGAAAAATTTAAACCCATAAAATAGATAACAAATGCGTTCTACATACATCCTGAAACTCTGCTATCAGTTGGGCACATGTAGGCCTACTATCTGAAACGGACTCTATCTCAATGTGGAAACAATCACTTAGAAAATTGAGGAAAACCACAGCAATGAAAAAAGGGAGAAGTCTTGCAGCGAGAGCAGGCATTTCCCAATGCCGCATTTAAATAGATAGCACACGACTTTGAGATGACTGCAGAAGCACGCAGCAGAAGAGGAATATGCAAATGAAACTTGACGAAATGATTAACAAGAATTTTTTATGTAATATAATATATTTAATTGAATGTGTCTTCTTATTTCCTGGCTCTACAGCCCTTCGTGAGCTTCGGCCTCCTTCACAATTTTCCTCCACTCGTCTCTATCTTGTATCTTCCTTTTCCATCCTCTTATACCCATTCTTCCCACATCCATCTCAACGTCCTGTAACCACCTCTTCCTAGGTCTTTCTTTCTTACTCCTATAATGGGTATTTAATTTAATATATACATATATGATCCCGCGCCATGGCGTCGTGGTCTAAGGCATCCGCTTGGGACTCGGGTTACGGAATGCGCGCTGGTTCGAGTCCTCATGGGGGAAGAAATTTTCTCATGAAATTTCGGCTAGTGTATGGGACCGGTGCCCATCCTGCATCGTGATGCACTTGGGGAGCTAGCGAAATCAGCTTGCGAATGCCAGCTATAACGGCTGGGGGGATCATCGTGCTAACCACACGATACCACCATTCTGGTTGGATGATCGTCCACCTCTGCTTCGGCGTGTGGGCGTGAGGCCAGCAGCCGGCTGGTCGGTCTAGGCCCTTCATGGGCTGTAGCGCCACGGATTATTATATACATATATGTGGTAAACGGGAAGGAATGGTAAACGGGAGAAGAGTTCGGGGCAGAAGAAGATATCAGATAATATACGACATTACGACATATGGATCATGTGAGACAAATAGGAAAGACTGGAGAATGCTGGGTTTGCAGTGAAAGACCTGCCCTTGGGCAGAACACTATGAATGAATGATATACCTATTTTTCAGTTCAGTCCCCCCCTTAACTGCGTATCGTGATCGAAACGAACCAAACACGTCAGTCCGCATTGCCAGGTAATGCACTGACTGTACTAATTACCCCTCTTCATGATGTGTTGAATTACACCGCATGCAACTACCTAACTTCATTATGGTGTCCAGAATATCCACAACCGGTCATTCCTTAATACCAATAACGTATGTTATTTCTTTTCTTTATCCTTGTTTAACCTCCTTTCTGGGCTTTACAAGCCATGTGACCGTAGAGAAGGGATAATTATTTTTGGTCACACAATGGACTTCCATGCTGAGGTGTCAGCTCGGCGCAGGCAACACCGCCTAAAGACAACATAAATGTATATAGACAACGAACAGATTGTTAGGGGTAGTTGGAAAATAAATTTACAACCTGCATTCGCCTTTCCGAATGGGCAAAACACCGAGAGAGAAAAAAAAAGCATTTCGGGATTTGAACCTGGGCTTCTTGAATGCCAATCCAAGATGATACCGTTTCGACCAACCCTCTCGATACACTATGTTCTACGGGTGGAAAAACTAGCTGTAGTTGCTAGGATACGAAGTAATAGTAGTAGGCCTAATAGCAATGGACGTAACACTAGTAACAGTAGAAGTAATAGCAACAGTAGTAGTGATAGTAACAGTAGTAGTATTAGTAATAGACGTAGCAATAGTAACAGTAGCAGTAATAATAATGGACGTAACAATAGTAACAGTAGTAGTGATAGCAACAGTAGTAGTGATAGTAACAGTAGTAGTATTAGTAATAGACGTAGCAATAGTAACAGTAGTAGTAAATGGACGTAACAATAGTAACAGTAGTAGTAAATGGACGTAACAATAGTAACAGTAGTAGTAATAGTAACAGTAGTAGTGATAGTAACAGTAGTAGTGATAGTAACAGACGTAGCAATAGTAACAGTAGTAGTAAGAGTAATGGACGAAACAATAGTAACAGTAGTAGTGATAGTAACAGACGTAGCAATAGTAATAGTAGTACTAATAGCAATGGACGTAACAATAGTAACAGTAGCAGTAATAGTAACAGTAGTAGTAATAGTAATGGACGTAACAATAGTTACAGTAGCAGTAATAGTAACAGTAGTAGTGGTAGTAAGAGACGTAGCAATAGTAACAGTAACAGTAGTAGTGATAGTAACAGACGTAGCAATAGTAACAGTAGCAGTAACAGTAATGGACGTAACAATAGTTACAGTAGCAGTAATAGTAACAGTAGTAGTGATAGTAAGAGACGTAGAAATAGTAACAGTAGCAGTAACAGTAATGGACGTAACAATAGTTACAGTAGCAGTAATAGTAACAGTAGTAGTGATAGTAAGAGACGTAGAAATAGTAACAGTAGCAGTAACAGTAATGGACGTAACAATAGTTGCAGTAGCAGTAATAGTAACAGTAGTAGTGATAGTAACAGACGTAGAATTAGTAACAGCAGTAGTGATAGTAACAGACGTCGCAATAGTAAGAGTAGCAGTAACAGTAATGGACGTAACAATAGTTATAGTAGCAGTAATAGTAACAGCAGTAGTGATAGTAACAGATGTCGCAATAGTAAGAGTAGCAGTAACAGTAATGGACGTAACAATAGTCACAGTAGCAGTAATAGTAACAGTAGTAGTGATAGTAACAGACGTAGCAATAGTAACAGTAGCAGTAACAATAATGGACGTAACAATAGTTACAGTAGCAGTAATAGTAACAGTAGTAGTGATAGTAACAGACGTAGCAATAGTAAGAGTAGTAGTAATAGTAATGGACGTAACAATAGTAACAGTAGTAGTGATAGTAACAGACGTAGCAATAATAATATTAGTACTAATAGCAATGGACGTAACAATAGTTACAGTAGCAGTAATAGTAACAGTAGTAGTGATAGTAACAGACGTAGCAATAGTAACAGTAGCAGTAACAGTAATGGACGTAACAATAGTTACAGTAGCAGTAATAGTAACAGTAGTAGTGATAGTAACAGACGTAGCAATAGTAAGAGTAGTAGTAATAGTAATGGACGTAACAATAGTAACAGTATTTAGTGATAGTAACAGACGTAGCAATAATAATATTAGTACTAATAGCAATGGACGTAACAATAGTAACAGTAGCAGTAATAGTAACAATAGTACTAATAGCAATGGACGTAACAATAGTAACAGTAGCAGTAATAGTAACAATAGTAGTAATAGTAATGGACGCAACAATAGTTACAGAAGCAGTAATAGTGACAGTAGTAGTGATAGTAACAGACGTAGCAATAGTAACAGTAGTAGTAATAGTAACATTATTAGCAATAGTAACAGATGTAGCAATAGCAGCAGACGTAGCAATAATAGCAGACACGGCAATAGTAACATTATTAGTATTAGTAACAGACGTATAATAGTAATAGACTTAGAAAAAGGTTATATTACTAATATTAGTGGGAGTTACTCTAGGCCTAGAGTTTTTGAACGACACACTGAGCTTCAGACGTTGCTTAGGGTCGAAATTGAACGCGGACGAAAAATGAAAAACGTTTGCCTGGAGACATCTTTAAGTGACGGAATTCTTTTACGTGACGGAGCTCTATCACACGGGCCTCTCATTATTCTCTCTTGAATAACGTCATGCTAATAACTTAACTGTCTTTGTAATTCATAGCTTTCGGCTGGGTTTCATCCTGTTAATTACTTATACAAGGGCGAGCGTGATATCCGTGAAATTTCATTTTCGTGACAGTACGGTCTGTGAACGCAGCATTTCGTTCGTAGGATACAAAATGTTGCTAACATAAAATGTCCGTTTATTCTATATTTTTAATTTAAAATGAACATTGGGGTTGGTATGTACTGTAAGAAAAATGCACGTTAACACAGTCTGTGGTTAGGAACTCTGTTTGCATAGATATTTTAATATAGAGATGGCTTTTAGATTTCTGCGAAGTCAATTCCACTGCTATTACGTTCAGCAGAACTACGGAAGCTGTATGAATGCAAAAAGAAGGAACAAACGAAGCGGCGGAAATGAAGTTTTCAAGGATCATAGTTATAACCATTTAGACAGAAAATACAGTGATGGCATTGTAATGGAACTATATAAAAGATGTTTCAAATTTAATGTCTAGAAATTTACGGACGTGTACTTAGAAACATTTTCAAAATATTTCACGTAACATACCAGTAACCAAAGTTGCGCAGTTACAGAATGAATGAGGCCTATGCAAGTAGTTTGAAATTATTATAAATAGGTAATTATTATAAATTATAATTATTACTATTTCTAATACTATGTTTCAAATGCTATTACTCAGATATGCATAACAGAAAGATCATATTAAACATCAATATATTTCAATTCTGCTTAAAATGTAAATAAACTCCTGGTATTTCATATTTTAAACATGAGCTGCCATGGTGATCTAGCGGCCAGAGCGTTGGACGCATAATCCTGTGGACCGGGATTTGATCCCCGGCGTACCGCAGATTTATAACTTGTGTTGGGAAAGCCCGGGAAATGCCTGCTATTATTCGGTTGAAGGGCATTTATCAGCAAGTCTGCTTTCAAATATTCTGAAATTGAGAATTTATAAAACATTTATATTACCAGTTGTTCTATATGGTTGTGAAACTTAGACTCTTACTTTGAGAGAGAAGCAGAGGTTAATGATGTTCGAGAATAAGGTGCTTAGGAAAATATTTGGGGCTAAGAGGGGTGAAGTTACAGAAAAATGGAGAAAGTTATGCAATGCAGAACTGCACGTATTGCATTCTTCACCTGGCATAATTAGTAATATTAAATTGAGACGTTTGAGATGGGCAGGGCATCTAGCACGTATGGGCGAATCCAGAAATGCATATAGAGTGTTAGTAGGAAGACGTGAGGGAAAAAGACCTTTGGGGAGGGGGAGACTTAGATGGAAGGATAAAATTAAAATTAATTACCTATTTCCTTATCTAATTAACTATTTCCTTATCTAATTAACTATTTACTTGTTTATTTATTTATTTATTTATTTATTTATTTATTTATTTATTTATTTATTTATTTATTTATTTATTTATTTATTTATTTATTTATTTGTTTAAAGTCCATAAGGCATTCCACCAGAACTTTACATAAACGTTTTTGTTCAGAATCACCTATATTTCACCCTTCACACCATGTACCCTTCCTCCTGACTCACCCTGTATATATATATCTTCATAACTTAGTGGACTTTTATGTAATTTGCATAAGAAACAGTATAAAATATTTCTGAACACTTGAAACTGGACATCGTGTCTGTGTTTCTGTACGAACTCTCCTTGTGTATAGAACGGACTCTTCTAATTGAGGTCTCGAATAAAACAACAGCCCAAGTCGCCTGTTTTGCGAAATAGAGATTTACGAGTATCCAGATGTCACCTCTGCTAAGACAGACTATCCATCGACAAGAAATAGCCAAAGTACACGTCTTCATACATTTTTATGACGTCTTCATGCTTCGTTCCCATGTAAAAGTACCCCAAGTCTATCACTCTATAGTCGACAGTACAACTTGTGTTGCTGCAAAGTCTGGAAAATGGAGGGCACTCGAACTTCAGTGAATCTGATAGTGAAACTGAACTCAGAAAGGGCCGAACCTACAGAATGAAGCCAAAATAAACGTAAGATAGTGAGAAAGTGTGACGAGGAGCAAAACTATACTCAACAACGTCCACCAAGAAGCATGCAGAAGAAAATGTTGAATAAAGGCCACAAGCTTTGCATAATTTCGTTCCCCACCTTCACGATAATGTCAATTATACCTTTGGCAGTCCAAAATATTTTGTCTTTTTGATAATGTGAGGAGTCTGATACTAAAATTTTCGTTGAAAAGAATATAGATCTTTACATCTTGAAAAGGAGGAACGTACTTAATTAACTAAAAGCAAACGACTTGGATCACTAGAGTATTTGTATGATATTATGGTATATCCTTATAATCGATGTTTAGATGTGAGCTAATTCGTTATTTTTGTCTGAAATATATTTTGTGCAGAAATTGTTTATTGTTTATGTGATTTTTTTTTTTCGTTTAGTATATTATATATTAGGAGAAAATCCACAAACGATTAGGGAAAACACGGAAATTTTACTTGAAGCAAGTAAAGCGATCGGTTTGGAAGTAAATCCCGAAAAGGCGAAGTATATGATTATGTCTCGTGACCAGAATATTGTACGAAATGGAAATATAAAAATTGGAGATTTATCCTTGGAAGGGGTGGAAAAATTCAAATATCTTGGAGCAACAGTAACAAATATAAATGACACTCGGGAGGAAATTAAACGCAGAACAAATATGGGAAATGTGTGTTATTATTCGGTTGAGAAGCTTTTATCATCTAGTCTGCTGTAAAAAAATCTGAAAGTTAGAATTTATAAAACAGTTATAT
Organism: Periplaneta americana; assembly: GCF_040183065.1. NCBI lineage: Eukaryota > Metazoa > Arthropoda > Insecta > Blattodea > Blattidae > Periplaneta > Periplaneta americana. The sequence goes on along the minus strand of NC_091128.1, from coordinate 6,782,140 downwards.
TACCGGTTGTTCTGTATGGTTGTGAAACTTGGACTCTCACTTTGAGAGAGGAACAGAGACTACGGGTGTTTGAGAATAAGATTCTTAGGAAAATATTTGGGGCTAAGAGGGATGAAGTTACAGGAGAATGGAGAAAGTTACACAACGCAGAACTGCACGCATTGTATTCTTCACCTGACATAATTAGGAACATTAAATCCATGCGTTTGCGATGGGCAGGGCATGTAGCACGTATGGGCGAATCCAGGAATGCATATAGAGTGTTAGTCGGGAGACCGGAGGGAAAAAGACCTTTAGGGAGGCCGAGACGTAGATGGGAGGATAATATTAAAATGGATTTGAGGGAGGTGGGATATGATGATAGGGACTGGATTAATCTTGCTCAGGATAGGGACCGATGGCGGGCTTATGTGAGGGCGGCAATGAACCTTCGGGTTCCTTAAAAGCCATTTGTAAGTAAGTATATTTATAATGAAGCAAAGTTTAATTCAGTATAGCAAAGAAGAATTAAAATAAAACAACGTGCAAAGTAAAGCTTAAATCAGAGTGGTCAGCACAGAGCACCCTGGGGCTAGGGTCCCTTACCCGAGGAAAACGCAGTGCATCATGGTGCACTCGTAGCTGCTAGCGGGTATGCTTTCTATCTCTTCCTGCTCCACGACGGTGCACACGGGACGGCACCACTTACCCTTTGCACATTTCAGCGAGTGCTGACGACCACTGGCTTAAATAATCGTTCATTATTCCGCACCCAACAAGTACACAAACACAAAAACTTTATGCTACAATATTGTTTTATTTCATAAAACTATAACCTAAAACTTGTTAATAAAATGTAACCCAGAAATGAATAATTCAAATGGAACTTCTCCTATAAAATTCAGTTTTCTAAATTGGGTTGCTGTTTTATTAGAGATCTCAACTGTCTTTGTGATGATATGGCGTTGTTATAGCTCGCGCGAGAAACGATTACCGAAAAGCAATGGTGGCGTTGCTGTCTGTTTTGACGTGTGTATGTAGGCACGCCGAGGGGGGAGAGGTGCGGGCCGATGGAAGTACTGTCTCTTCCAAGAAGATGAACAAATGAGGACATCGCTGTGGAAATAAAGAACGTAGCAAGAGAAAAATTCGAAGCTAATTAAACGCGCGACATATGTTTACGAATGAAATAATAATACCGTGCGATACAAGACACGTATTCACATGCAATGGAGCAAACTAAAGTCATAATGTATGCTATCACAACCCAAGACTGATTCTATCGATGTCATTTCTCTTCCGACTGTACTCTTGAATATCATTCAAGTTATCTCGTGACCTTTCCTGTCGCCCGCTCTTCCTTATCGCATTGTTTGATTCGCATTCCTTCCGTCGGTAATCCGTACTTGCGAGACCTCTAGTAGAAGAGGAGATGATACTAAGAGATAATATACACCGTGTTCCGCTTATAAGTATAACAAAAGAAATAGCTATAACTTCTGAATTAATACAAGTATATAGTTGAAACCAACTGCTACAAAGAATGAAAACTGGGAATTTTTGTTACCTTATGTTCCATAAACCTCAACATGGCTTCCATTGGTGGCACGGGAAATATCCAACCGGTATTCAACCTCGACCCAAGTGTTATGAAGCATCTGTGGTGTAACATTGTTGACAGCAGCATAAATTCTTTCTTGTAAGTCTGCCAAATCACGTACTGGCGTCCTGTAGACCTGGTCCTTAACAAACCCCCACAGGAAAAAATCAGGTGGTGTTAGATCTGGTGATCTGGCAGGCCATGTGATGTACGGTGATCCTCTTCCGATCCATCTTGCAGGGAATTGTTCGTCTAAGAATGTGCGAACCATGTTGGCAAAGTGTGGTGGAGCCCCATCTTGCTGGAAAATTGCTCCATCTGGGAGTTGTGGCACAGCATACAGTTGCAACATATCCAGGTACGTGTTTGCAGTGACTGTCTTTTCAGCAAAGAAATAGGGACCAATGATTCTGTCACGCATGATCCCACACCAAACATTCCATTTAGGGGAATCCCGTTGGTGTTCAATTACGACACTTGGATTTTCCGACCCCCAGATGCGACAATTGTGTCGGTTTACTTTTCCACTGACGTGGAAGGTTGCCTCATCTGAGAAACAGACTCGAGTTAGAAATGTGTCGTCATCGTCCACTTTATCCAACATTGTTTCTGCAAAGCGTTTTCGTTCCAGTTTATCATTCGGCGTAATCATCTGATGAAGTTGCAGCTTGTACGCTCGCAAACGCAATCTTTTATGGAGCACTGTATGCACTGTTGTTGGTGGGATGTTCAACTGCACACTAGCCTGTCGAATGGATTTCCGCGGGCTTCTCTGAAATGCCTCGCGAATGCGTTCGACATTTTCGTCAGACACTTTACGCTTGGAATGTTTACCTGCATTAGACAACAAACTTCCTGTTTCTCTGAGCTGCCTATCCCATTTCATTATTGAGACGTACGTCGGTACAGCTTCCCTCGGTCTAAGATTGTACTGACGGCGAAACAAGCGCTGTACACGAATTATGGATCTATGTTCTGCTAATGACAGCACACAAAAGGCTTTCTGCTGTGGCGTCCACATGCTGACTGACTAAAGATACGATACGAATTCTCTTATTTAATGATCTGCGCATGCGTGAGTCTTCTAAAAATAAGTAACAACAATGGATTAAAACTTCCCAATTTCCTCTTTACAATGGTACCAATCTTAACCCATTTGCATGCATTGTTATGAAATTATAACTATTTCTTTTATTATACTTATAAGCGGAACACGGTGTACTACTAGAGCTAAATAACAGCTGCGAAAAGTATGGGATGAAGATAAATTCAAACAAAACAAAGATCATGGTCAGAGGAAGAAAAATAAAGAAGGTAAACGTGCGAATTTTAAATGGGCAGTAAAACAAGTGGATAGCTTCATATACTTGGGGCGTACTATAAGCAGTAACATGAGCTGCTGCCAGGAAGTCAAAAGGAGGATAGCAATGCCAAAGAAAGACTTTAAGAGAAAAAGTAGCATCTTCTGCAGGCTTCTGGAAGAAAGAACTAAGGAAGATACTAGTGAAGTGCTTTGTGTGAAGTGTGGCATTGTATTGGGGTAGAAACATGGATATTACGACGAAATGAAGAGAAACGAATAGAAGCATTTGAAATGTGGATATGGAGAAGAATGGAGCGTGTGAAGTGGACAGACAGAATAAGAAATGAAGCTGTGTTGGGAAGAGTGGGTGAAGAAAGAATGATGCTGAATCTGGTCAGGAAGAGGAAAAGGAATTGGCTGGGTCATTGGCTGAGAAGAAACTGCCTACTGAAGGATGCAGTGGACGGAATGGTGAACGGGAGAAGAGTTAAGGGCAGAAGAAAATATCAGATGATAGACGAGGTTTTGCGTTAGATAACGCAACGCTAAATCGAATCTTCACATTCCACTTTCTACTTTCATCTATTGTAATAGCAGCTGTAATATTATATTTACTATTTCAAACCAAACAGGATCAAATAACCCTACAGGATTAAATAGAAATATTGATAAAATCCCATTCCTAGACGACATTAAGATATATGGATCATGTGAGAAGATTAGAAAAGACAGAAAATAGGAAAGATTGGAGCATGTTGGGTTTGCAGTGAAAGATCTGCCCTTGGGCAGAACACTATGAATGAATGAATAAATGGTCTTGGACGGTATAGAAATAAACATTTACATGGTAATAGATGTCAATTTCCTCTCCAAAAAAGCCTTTACATTTTCTATCGGTATAATAATAATAATAATAATAATAATAATAATAATAATAATAATAATAATAATAATAATAATAATAATGTATTTAACCTGGCAGAGTTAAGGCCATACGGCCTTCTCTAACACACAACCAGGAGTAAAGACTGCGTTACAAAAAAACACTACAAATTTACAAAGTACACTACAATTTTACACACAAAACTGAATAAGATAATAATAAAATGTAAACGAGTAAGAAGAAATCAGACATAATATATAACATGCAGAAAGAAAGAAAGAAAGAAAAAAGCATAATAAAATGCGAACAGCAGGTCAAGATAAATGAGGTATACAAAGTATAAAAAAAATAAGACAATTATTCATAATAATAATAGTAATAATAATAATAATAATAATAAATAAGAATAGTAATAATGATGATGATGATAATAATATTAATAATAATAATAATAGTAATAATAATAATAATAATAATAATAATAATAATAATAATAGTAATAAAATAGTGCAGTACAAAGCATACAGTGAATACAATATTAAGTACACACAATAAGGAAAATTATGATTATATATAGCTCAACTTATCACATTAGAGATATACCATTATCGGAAAGTATGAAAACAAAAATATAAAATAATTTGAATATCACTAGAACATAAAAAAAAAATGTGAATACGTGGAAACATGCAATACAACACTTGTCATAATACTAAGTTAGTATAGGACTAATATAGATATTATAGGTCACTCAAATTATGTTAGTAAAATATACATAGGATTTCATATTAGATAATACAGCTTACGGACATATGGACTCAGTCACCAGCGTCTAGTTCGAAAACATCAGAAAAACAGAAATGTTGAAAAGGAGCACTTTTAAAACAAGTTCCTTGTATTTTAGTTGAATGGATGAAAAAAAATCTTCAACTCCATCTAGCGCTCTATTCTCGCTCTATACGTAATCGTATATGCCCTGGTGTATTGTTCTCATGTACACAAAAAAGAAGGGGAGAAAGCGCTCTCAAAGGAAGAGGTTTGTGGAGGGGGTTGATAGCGAAAGTGGCTCCTGGCGTTATCACATTAGTCTCTGTTTACGTCCCGACCCAATTCCGATCTCTCGACATGAAATATGCAACAGGCAAGAGCCACCCTCTGTCGTCACCGAATCTCCAACACCCCCGCGCTAACCCCTACCAACCCACTGGTTGTTGTCGTCTGTGTTAAGAGGTCGAGAGGGGTTGAATTAACCGTCGTTTTCAATTGTATACAAAAAATACTCAGAGAATGACTGACTAACTTTGAGACACTCTTGCACTAAAATTTTGACATCGTTTCCTAGATACGGGAGACGGAAATGAAATTGTGTTGTAATGAACTTTCGGAATAAGATTGACTGGAATAGAATCTTAAAAGTAACAGAGTATTAACTCCTATCTGTGACAACATGGTAAATATGTTCTTCTTAAACTGCAGGATTTACTAAGACTATTTCGTTTAAATGACGTCATTCCATTTTCGGACAATCAGGTGTAATGAAATTTTGAATTCCAACCAATCATAGTCTACATCGCGATAATTTCTGCAGCTCGATTTATTACTATCAATTTATCGCATGGCCGTTCTTTTGTTTAGTCAGTGTCGCCAACTGTTTCCACGTAAATCGATTAACATGAATCCATTGTACTAAATAAAGTGCGAAATCCTACTTCCACATCTATATCTTCATCTTCTAATTCGATATCCTTTGTATCTAAAGAAAATTACACTCCTTCATAACAATTTTTCATTTAATTAATGTATTAATCAGGTTATTTCTAATTATACTATAAAATGTTTAAATTAAATTATAATTTCAGTAGATATTGAAAACGTAGTTCTGTTATCAGGGTGCGATTTAAGATATCTGATGAGTGGGGGGGGGGGGGTAAAATCCTAGATAGGGAATACCACACATAAAATAATTATTATTATCCTCATTCGATACGGCTCAACGCTTGGTCGCACTGAGTTGCTTGTCTTGCATCTTGGTCATAATAATAATTATATCTGTGAACAGGCTTAAGATAAGATTTGTAATTCCTAAATTATTGATTGTTGTCAGCTTGCCGGTGATGATAATACATCAATATTATTTTCTTTGCTTACTTTGTACTTTATAAAGTACATAAACTCGTATTGAAACAATTATATTTTGTGAAGGGCGAAAGAAGTTATCCCTGGCAGGGATGTTAATATTAATTTCTGAGGGGGGATAACTTTCCAACAGAGGAAGAAATCCCACAATCCCTCCCATCCCCACGTTAAATCGTACCCTGTCTGTTATAATAACAAGAGAGAAGCGCAGTACATGTAATTAATATTTTTTAAACCTGTATTTCTTTTTTCTCAATTGGCATTACTGAATAACATTCAATGTCTTTATTGCAACTAAATAAAAATATTTACATACGGAATACTAAATAAATTTTACAAGCGAAAGAGTTCATACAAAGGGCTGGACTCAAGAAGAGTACCCAAAACGCTCAATGCATTTCCGCGTTGAATTGCAATACTTAAACGTTGACGCAAATAAGTACTGCAACGACGATCACCGGTAATGGAGATCAAAATTTGGCCGATTTGAGATACTAAAACTTTAGCGTCATGACTCCAAGGACCGAAGGTCTCCACAGCAAAGGGGACAAAGTTATAATTGTCTAAAAGATGAGCATACTTACTGACTTTTTTTCTTCACGGCCAATTCAGCAGCAGAGGCTGCGCGTCGGAAGTATTCGGCAAGTGAGGTTATTGCAGTAATCGTTATTCATCTATTTCAACTTCCAAAATGTCTGAATAGGTTAAGTATTCATAAATATACGATTATTAACATTTTGTGAGCGAATTTTAGAGATATATTATTTACATTTTTATTTTATTCACGAAATAGTCGCTTCGATCGTGGATTTATCGGCAAAACTCAGGTCTCTTGTGATATTACTATAGAAAAAATGATGACGAGGTAATTTCATTAGCTTATCATTAGTAATACGGAAACAATATGTTGTTTTCATGATTAGGATGACAAAAATAGTGTCACGAATGTAACATACTCATGAGAAAGCATATTATGCTTTCTCATAATAGCCCTACTTACTTCAAGCGTGTCGCTATATATCTGTTCCTTTGTCATGTTGTGAATATTAGGTACCGTTTACAGTTCAATTTCTTTAACTATTAGTCAGCGGACAACCGAAACTAAATAATTTAATCACTCTTCTTTTCTTTGTCTTGTTTTAGGTATACAGTCCAATGCGGTGTAAGATAGGTAGACTATTTTATACAGGAAGAACTGTAAGTAATGCCATTAATTTTAGGGGGTTACTCTTTCTGATATTTCAAACAAAAAAGTTGAATAAAACTTTGCTCGTTTTTACTTCCTTTTAGAAATAAAAGTTCTATTATATGAAATACTTCATATTGTATTTTGCGAAAGCCATTCTTTTAATTTCCAATATGTTCAGTCAATTTAAGAGATCATTGTATTATGATAATAAATACTGAAATAATTGCAGGTTTGTCCTTTAAATGTGCAGAAATTTGATCCGAGAAGTGTAACTTTTCGTTCTGCAAAAGAATTTTACTACTAAATTATGTTAAAATTCAAGCATATAACAATAGAAGACATCACAATTATTCTCTACATTCTCTTGAACATTTAACTTCATTTACCTAGGCACATGTTTACAATTTTGTCCTATGCTTAGCTACAATAACCAAAAAGTACTTTTCCCTCGTATCCATCAATTAGAAAAGTAGCTTGGATAGTCATGACCATAACATTTTATGCTATTTTTGAATATTATTTCAAAATTATTCTTTGAGGCTGAAAATTTGTAAACCACTTATTATTTAGAAATTTACAAAAGGCGCTTTGACCTGCTCTTGTGAAAAGTTTCCGTGCTGGAATTAACAAAAAAATGCTATGCTTCGAATGTTAAGATAACAATGCTCCAATTGTGTAGTTCAGTCCAGATTCCATTACAGAACGAACAGCACATTGATCAAAGTTAATTATAGCTGAAAATAACCCTCTGAGATACAATGGGAATTGTATGACAGCAATATATTTTTGAGAAATGAATCGTAAATAATTGGTTTCTTTCATAGGTTTTGTTTAGAACGTTAAATAAAATTTACGTAGCCTATTTCAGTTGCAAACAATCCGGGTGAAGAAAAATATTACAACAGGGATAATAGGAATGTAACTAATTATAAGAAACAATTGTCATAAAAGAAGAAAGCAGCTCTATACTACAGTAGATACCAAGTATTAAATTGAAAACATACGCTATTTAGCGTCGAAACTCAACAAAGGGTAGAAATGCTCAACAGTTTTCGCCTGAAGTCCTCTATCAGAGACAGGATTCTTTTTCAGTGTGATTTCACATAGGGTGACTCTACGGCAGCGGTGGCGAAAATGCAATCGTGCGCCGAGTCACTGTATAACCTGCAACGTGCATAGCACCTATGGAGGGAGGCGGGCACCCGAAGGGGAAGTGAAGCAACTGTCTGACTTATTAACGGATTTTCATTTTCCCTACGTCAAGCACTTAAATATAATTTTATACAGTACCAGGCTACAAACTAATGTTTAGTACGTGTAACGAAGAAAGAAATGAACAATATCACAACCTAAAATTAACTGTCTTCAGAATGTCTCTGCGACACAGTTTCAAAATCAGGAATTAGGTCACTTATTAACAGTCGTAGTTCATCACGAAGGTATTTGTCTATCAGTCATAATATAAATTAGGTTTTTTAATATTTTCATTGTTGAAAATAATTTTTCACAAACGTAAGTTGTAGCGAACATGGCTTCAACAGAGCAAGCGAAAGAACGAAGCTTCGGAAATTTATTTTTTGGCAAAGATTTTGAAAAGTTCAACATTTGTCAAGTCCTTACATCTAGCTTTCATTGTAACATTACATTGTAAATCTGTGAGTTTAAATTGAAAACCTAACCGCAAAAAGGATCGAAATAATAATAATAATAATAATAATAATAATAATAATAATAATAATAATATAATGTTTTAGGGCCGTATTCATAGACATTTTTAGCGCGAGCTTTCGGTGGATGATCAGCGTTTTTCGTATTCATAAACCAGTGTTAGCGATAGGATATGATTTGAATTCTGTACAAGTAACCAGTGGATAGCCGAGGCTAGCTTAGTACGCTCGTAGCGCGTGCTGCGAAATGTCTATGAATAGCACCTTCAATGTTTCATGAGTAACATGTAGTATAATGCCGTTTTATGTTATACAACCGTTTTCCTCGTAATACTTGTGAAAAAATCATACATTTAATATTCTCACCATATTGGCAGCAAAAAAAAATGCGTCCTCCCATCCTACATGAAACTTTCGTTTTTGTAGAGGTACATGGTTTCGTGAGAGACATTGCGACGATACGCCACTCGCAGGTAAGAGACAAATACAAATGGAACGGAGTTTGACTACAGTGAGTGAGAGGGTGGGGGTTGGCGGAGGTAAGAAGCAAGAGAAATGCACAGCTATCATTGCGAGCCACAATGTGCTCTTGAGTCACATTTTCGCCACGACTGATAACAGGGATAATAGGAATATAATATTATAAGCAGGGAACGGATTTATATGGACTAAAAATATATGAAATATGTAAATATATATGTAGTTATTTTTACCAAAATATGGAATTAAATATGGATTTTTACCAAAATATGGAATTAAATATGGACTTAAAATTATAAAAAAATGACTATGTACGTTAAATATTGGTACATTTTAATCAAACTAAACAAAAAATATAATGGACGTACCTTATCTTCCAATGTAGTTTCAACAAAACACAATTTTTATTGTCTGTTACCATAACAATAGGTTACAAACATTTCTTTCAAGTGCTGAAAAGTGAATCTTCTTCTATTGTCTCTGAGGATAGATTTATACTGACTAAAAGAGCGTTCGACGTCACAAGAAGTAACTGGTACATAATTCAATTTCACAATGTCTGCTGGGGATAAGTCCAAGTTAATCTTCACTGTTGATTCACCACTCATCACAGCAACAACCTTTTGTAGTTCTTCATATCCAGGGTTTTTTGAAAGTACAGTGTCCACCTTAGCTCTTACTGCATCTGCAACTTTACCTCTACCACGATTCAGTTGTTCCACAGTACTATTTATAATTTCAAAACTTTCAGATAGTGAAAGGTGCCTATTTTGGAGACTTTTGAGCGTTTTTATGATGCATGAAAATGTATGCTGAATGTGAGCTAAGTCATTCTTCACACTTATGTCACAGGTAACTGTTTTCGCAGTATCAATTGAGACTGCATCTTCAGAGTCCAATGCAAGGAGAACATTGTTAATAGAGTCTATATGTTCGGCATAATATTCAACTGCTTCTAGCCATGTACCCCATCTAGTTAAAATTGGCTTTGGTGGCAATGGAATTTCAGGGTACATTTCTTTCAACACGTTAACTCTACTGGGAGCTTTGAGAAATACTTTTTTCACTGATGAAATCAACAAATCTACTTTAGGGAAATTGTCTCTGACCACTTCTGCCACACGATGAAATGCATGCGCCACACAAGTAAAATGAGTCAATTTAGGATATACAACAGATAATGCTTGTCCAGCTTTGACCATATAAGGGGCAGCATCGCTAATAAAGAATAACACATTATCGTACATAATACCCTTTGGCCACAGGATACCCATAGCTTCGTTGAACAGTTTAACTATAGTTTTGTTATTGCACTTTTCTAGAACATCACAATGTAAAAGAATTCGTTCAGAATATTGTTCACTTAACAAACCGATAACTACATTACCAACAAGTCTACCTTCTTTGTCGGGAGTCTCATCAATGGAAACCCAAATTGAACTATCTTTAATTTCATCTCTTATCTTCTGTATTGTCTCATCGTAGATGGATGGAGCATACGTCTTCCTAAGTGTTGACTCATCCGGGATTGTATGTTGAGTATATTTTTCAAGGAATTCCCTGAAGACCTTATTCTTTAGTTTGTAGAGAGGAATATCAGCAGAGATGAGAGAACGGCACAGGTCGATGTTAAACTCAGATCTTACATTCGATGTTGTTGGTTGTGTTAAAAACAATTGTCTCTGCTTGGAATTTAGTTGTTTGTTGGCCTGATGTTTACTAGTTGTAATGTGTTGTTGCACCAGGAACTTTTGTGTAGATGATACTGCACACTGACACAAATTACAAAATAATATTTTATTGTCAGTTGATAAACCATCTTCTTTAAATTCTGAAATGTAACTTGTTAGTTTTGATTTTAAATTGACTGAATGACGTACTTTTGGCATATTTACCGTCTTTATAGTATGATTTACAAAACTGAACCTATGTGTACTCTGACTGGCATTTAACTGTTGAGCTGCACAACTGAAGTCTGTTAAAAATTTTAAATTAAATTAATACAGTTTTGTAACTTACTTTCCCATTGTTGATAGGACTGCTAATTTTCAAATAACTCTGATGTTAAAGGGATTACTGAACATGTGTTTAAATCTCTATTGTTGAAATGTATTTTTAAAAGTTAATGGAATTTTGTTTTGTTTTATTGTTAAACCTAATATAATATGGACTGTTTTATATGAAATATGGAAAATATATGGAAATTAACGAAAATATGTACTAAACTCTAAAATATGGAAAAATATGGAAAATAAAAGTAGGATTTTTCAACCCTACACATTGTGAAACATAAAGATAATGCAAAATATAAATTATATTAGCTTTATAAGTAAATATGTATTTACATATAAATCCTTTCCCTGATTATAAGAAACAATTGTCACAAAAGAACAAAGCAGGTCTATACTACAGTAGAGACCAAGTATTAAATTTACAACATACGCTATTTAGCGTCGAAACTCAACAAGAAGTAGAAATGGTCATTAGTTTTCTGCTGGAGTCCTCTATCAGAGACAGAATTCTTTTTCAGTCTGATTTTATATAAAGTGACTATTCGGGGGACTATGTCGTGTGTCGTCGATTTTCACATGAGCGACTATGCGGAAACTGTAGTTTTTTTCTCTTATCTTGCAATTAACATACGCCTTTTCTTCTCCTTGGCTATTTTATCATGGGTACAGTCGAGGAAGACGTTGTCATAGCTTGTACATCCTACCTTGTGTGTGCGTGCGTGTGTGTGTGTGTGTGTGTGTATCTACACCTACACATTTTTTTTTTTTTTTTGTCTGGATTGATGGTAAAAATAAAGCCTGTCTCTGAATAGAAATCCGACAGATCTATACCTAATAATGTATAGCCTCCAGTAGCGTTAAGACGAAAAAGGAGAAATTCAGCTTTATTGCAACAAAAACAAAACTCATTTCTCACTCAGGCACCTAACCTCAAATCAATGCAATGTGAAATTATAGGAGGTATGTCTAAGCCACAGATTTGAACTAATATTAGCTACATTATTGTGTACAGTCTGAAGTTTCTCCTTCCGTCTTGAGGAATTCAACGTCAACATTTATGCTTTGCTTTGGATCTGGAATGTACGGGCAGGGAACTATACGCAGATGTCTGGCAGAGTAATAATTGTTCTGTCCGTCAAGCCCCGCCAGCCCCAGGAAGGACGAAAGGACATTCACTGACAAATGTAAATTCTAAACCTACATCCACGAATACTGTGTCGGAACGACGAGAGAAGTGACAAAAGAGCATCGACTCCTGAGTACGGTTGCATTAGTGATGTCCCCATGTCGGAGGCACGAGGGAAACAGGTGACAAAAGAGAATCGACTCTTGTTCTAGCAACGACAGAAGTCACAAAAAAAAAAAGAGAGAAAAAAAGTCATCTCCAGTCTCGACTTTTGTGTTGTAAAAATATAGCTGTAGGTGATAAAAGAGAATCAAATCATAATCCAGAAAAGAAACTTGGCACAAATCTTACAATCTGTACTTCGTTCCAGACTGTGACAGGAGATATAAATATTCTCTCCTCCCCTTCCGGCACTATTTACTGCAGTGATGTCAAAGCAAGCGCATTTTTCTGATCTTGACGTCGAGCGCGGGCATCAAGAGCTAAGTATGGAAAGAGGAAGGGTTGTGTATAAGTTATGAATAAGCAGCCTGTTGGATTACGAAAACAGTAGTGTACAAACTTCAAACGGAACGTGAAATTTCATTTCGTTATTTTTATATGGCTACTTTGTGTTTGATATTATCTATATTGTCTTTAAAACAAAATTACTGATACCAATTTCTTAATATTGCAGTTATGTTTTAAATGTTAATAACATAATAAAGAGTTAAGAAGGAATATTCACATAAATTCCATAGTAGTACAACTATACTGTACTAAATGGATGAGACACATCATTCATAAAGAAAGTGATATCCCCCCCCCCCAAAAAAAAAGAGAGATTGAGTATGACATGATAAGTTGGAATTTATATTGATGATACATTTAGCCTTATAAAAGTAATCAATAAACTAATCAACACAATATTACAGTACAAAGCAAAGTTACCTAGGTGCTGTATATGTTTTAAGTGTAACTAATATTCCATAACAAAACTCTTTATGCATTATGTTTTTAAGGTGATACTGGTGAACAAGTTCCTATCATCAGAATATTAAATTATTTTCTCGAAATGTGCTGAAACTATAGTGCTGACTTTTTACAATACATGGGGACATATCTTTTGCTTATGATGTATCAGTAGTTACTTTAAAGAAACAAATATCAAAAGTCCTTCAATAACTGTCTATTCAAAAATACAAAATACATGAACATATTCTGACTAGCGCTTTCGCTATTATAATAGCATCTTCAGGTCAGACTTGCGTGATATTAAGCTTTTCATATAAAGACATAGACGGACAAGTAACGTCGAAATGTGTTAAGGTACATGACGTGAAGATATAAAAATACAATGGTATTTGTTTAAAAAAAAAAAAAAAAAAAAAAAAAAACAAATTTTGATCTATAAGCTGCACACATGTCAAATACTTTTATGTATTAATTTTTGAGACCTTATGAAGGTTTTACTGTCATATATATTAGACTGTTCATAAGTCAAATTTTACTTTTCTTACCATTGTATTTTCATATCTTCACGTCATGTACCTTAACACATTTCAACGTTACTTGTCCATCTATGTCTTTATATGAAAAGCTTAATATCACGCAAGTCTGACCTGAAGATCTATTATAATAGCGAAAGCGCTAGTCAGAATATGTTCATGTAACCTATGTAATATTTTGTATTTTTGAATAGACAGTTATTGAAGGACTTTTGATATTTGTTTCTTTAAATTTGTTAACTTGTCGGACCAACATGCCTTTCAAATTCAGTAGTTACTTTGTTAATTAATTTCTTTACAAACAATTTCCATGCGAATATTTTCAAAATTTTCAATACACTGTCCTCAGTAATACGTATTTACGGTATATTGGATTTACGAAAACATTCTGTAAGGCTACTAAATAAATAGGCCTATACCTGAAAATTTCACTTTTCTATAAAAAGAAGTTGAGAAAATATTTCTTTTGATAAAAAAAATCAAACTTGTAAAAAATGAGCATTAAAAGTAAAACTTACGTTCTTATACTTCTCAGACAAATCTAAAAATTAACATGGATACAGTTTTAATAAGTTCTCTTCCCTTTATCTATTGAATCAGTGCTGTCCATCCCTGAACACAGGTCGACAAAGCGGCATATACTACCTCTTTCGTCTGTCTCTTTCCTTTCCGCTGTAAAGCGCTCAGGATCTCCTGACCTCTAAAACGCGCGCTTGCTCCTATGGGAAGCAATTGACATGCCTGGTTTATTGCTCTTGTCAGATATTATGGGACGAAGTGTAGTTTTTAGTTGCGGTGAAAATGAATTTCAATTACTCTAAGAACTATCTCCATGGTTTGGCTTCCAGATCTGAAAGTCCAGGGATCGATTGCCGGGCTGGACACTCTGGGAATTTTCCTTGAAGAATAAAATTTCCTTGGTTGTCTAGAGCCTGGAAATTTGTAGCATTGTAAGTTAAGTGTGATTGTTAGTTTTCCGATTCATTAATTAACTAATCTATCTCCAAAATATTTCTGTTTACTAAGAGCAGATATTTGAATATTCGTCATTTAAGCGTACCATATGATGCCAATACAGACCAATTTACCGACAGAGTCGTTGCCCAAGATAGTCCATACGAGACTGGTCTATGGTCACCCGCCATGGGATGAGTTGATGACCGAGATGTGTTGAGATGTCACAGAAGAACTAGAGCTCCCGAAGAAAACCCCTGGACCACGGTCTTGCCCAACTTACTTATAAATGACTGTTAGAGAACCCGAGGATTCATTTCCACCCTCACATAAGTCCGCCATCTGTTCCTATCTGAACAAGATTAATCCAGTTTCTACCACCATATCCCTCAAATTAATTTTAATTTTATCCTTCCATCTAAATCTCTGCCTCCCCAAAGGTCTCTTTCCCTCACGTCTTCCTACCAACACTCTATATGCATTTCTGGATTCGCCCATACGTGCTAGATGCCTTGCCCATCTCAAACGTGTGAATTTAATGTTACTATTTATGTCAGGTGAAGAATACAATACGTGCAGTTCTACATTGTATAACTTTCTCAATTTTTCTGTAACTTCAGCCCTCTTAACCCCAAATATTTTCCTAAACACCTTATTCTCGAACATCCTTAATCTCTGTTCCTCTCTCGAAGTGAGAGTTCAAGTTTCTCAACCATATAGAACGGGTAATATAACTTGTTTATAAATTCTAACTTTCAGTATATTTGAAAGCAGACTGGTTGAGAAAAACTCTACAACCGAATAATAGCAGGTATTTCCCGGGCTTGCTCAACACAAGTTATAAATCTCGATACGCCGGGGATCAAATCCCATTTCACAGGATTATGCGTCCAGCGCTCTGAATGCTAGATGACCATGGGAGCTCATCTTTAAAATAAGAAAATTTATCTACATTTTAAACAGAATTCAAATGTGTTAGTATTTGATGCAATATTTCTGTTAAGCATACTTGAGTAATAGCATTTGAAACATCAACAGCGCACGTAAATTAGTCATTAGAACAAAAAATCTAAAAGTATTAAGATGGACGGTCATTATCAAAATTTCTTTTAGACCTATAAGTGACAGCTATTACAAAAACAAATATACAGGCAAATGCAGCTTCTTCTACAACAACAGAGTCCACCAGAGGTCTGCATCAGACGTTTTCGCTCGAGCGCCAAGTAGTTCATAGCATAATCCGATAGGTAGCGCACATGCATGATGGGTAAAATTGTCACGAGCGATAAATCCTCGAACGGTACAAGCCGAGCGTTAGACATTCGTTCTTGTTACAGTGATGAACTGTGTAGTAACATCATAGATGTTTATCATTTCAAAACTTTGCAGTGTTTACTTAGCCTCTCTATAGTACAACTACAAAACTTGCTTTAAAATATAATATAAATGTTGTAGGTAAATGTTTCCCCCCCCCCCCCACAGGAGTGATTTTGTTTTTGCCACATCTGATAGATGTTGTTGGATGTAAATGTAATTATTATAAACGGAAAACACAATCACGATAATGCAAGAACTGTATCAAGTGTTCTAATAATAATAATAATAATAATAATAATAATAATAATAATAATAATAATCTCTAATAATTAGTGTATCAATCTTTGCGTCTGTAACAGTTGTGCAGCATGATTATTCGTTTTATTATATTTTCTGTGACGTTATCTCTGTACTCATATTGTTATTAATCTACTGGTATATCAATAATATTTTGTAAAACGTTTCTACATTGTCGCAGTATATAGGCGGAACACTATAATATTATATATGTGGTAAATCAAATATTGAATAATTATTAATTAGCAATAATAACTGTATATCGAAGTTTTTCATACTATTTTATTTATAACTTCATGTTCCTGTTTTGGTACGTTCCATTGACTGTTCCATTAAACGTTTGTCATAAACGCAGAAAATAAAGCCTTATTTTTACCGTGTAAGCAAAACATATGTGTATCTTATCTGTCGCCTTCCATAAAAGATAAGACATGTCGGTGAGATGACCTTGTACTGTGCTTCTGTTTATTACGAGCGCATCACGACCGATCGTATCTCACTCGAGGGTGCGACACTCGACCGAGTTCAAGCGAGCGATTTAACTCCAATGCAGCACTCTGGCAGCAATGTAAGTTAAGTGTGAGTGTTAGTTTGCCGAGTTATTAATTAACTAATTTATCTCCAAAATATTATCTGTTTACTAAGGGTAGGTATTTCACTGTTCGTGAATCACCTTATGAAGCCAAAAACAAACAAATTTACCGACAGAGTCGTTGCCCAAGATGGTCCATACGAGTCTAGTCTATAGTCACCCGCCATGAGATGAAATGATGATCGAGATTTGTTGAGATGCCACAAGGGTACAGGAGATCCCGGAGAAAATGGTACACGGTCTTGCCCAACTTACTTACAAATGACATTTACAGAACACGAAGATTAATTTCCGCCCTCACATAAGCCCGCGATCGGTTCTATCTGAACAAGATCAATCCAGTCCCTAGCATCATATCCCACCTCCCTCAAATTAATTTTAATAGGCTATTATCTTCACATCTACGTCTTGGCCTCCCCAAAGGACTTTTTCCCTCACGGCATTCAACTAACATTCTATATACATTTATGGATTCGCCCATACGTGCTAGATGCTCTGCCCATCTCAAACGTCTGGATTTAATGTTCCTACTCATGTTAGGTGAAGAACTTGTGTAATTTTCTCCAGTCTTCTGTAACTTCATCCCTCTTAGCCCCAAATATTTTCCTAACACCTTATTCTCGAACATCCTTAACCTCGGTTTCTCTCTCAAGGTGAAAGTCAAAATTTCACAACGATATGGAACAACCAGTAATATAACTGTTTTATAAATTCTGACTTTCAGTATATTTTAAAGCAGACTAGTTGATAAAAGCTCTTCAACCGAATAATAGAGCAGGCATTTCCCGGACTTGCTTAACAGAAGTTATAAATCTGAAGTACGCCGGGGATCAAATCCCGGTTCACAGGATTATGCATCTATCATTCTGACAGAATTGAAATGTGTTGGTGTTTAATGTAATATTTATGTTATGCATACTAGAGTAAAGCATTTGAAACATCAACAGCGTGCGTAAATTAGTCATTAGAATAAGAAATCTAACAGTATTAAGATGAACGGTCATTATCAAAATTTCTTTTAGGCCTGTAAGTGACAGCTATTACAAAAACAAATATACAGGCAAATACAGCTTCTTCTACAACAATAGTGTCCACTGTGGAGTAACGGTTAGAACGCACATGCAGCCGCTTTCGTAAAATTCTCCACATTGCAGTGCGAGGCACGCCGCACACATTTCTGGGGACTACGCAAGAAAGCTGCTCCCACATTCTCGACTCTTTCGTTTGACACTCGTGGACGTCCTGAACTCTTCTCTTAACAGATACAACGTCCGGCACAGTCAGTCACTCATAACGAGTGCACCTCTGCACATGTATGGACATGATGCCAGTGTCATACATGTATGACGCAATGCATGAGGGTAGGCCACTAGAGGGAACCCAAGAGGTGGAACTAAAACTGAGAGGATTCAATCCGACATCGGGATGGGAAGCCGGTGTGGCTTAGTGGCTAGAGCAGGCCTGGGCGTCGGGAGCGGAACTAGACTCTAAACGGGGACGCTTAATATTCATCCGTCACTGAATCAACGCTGCGCGGTGTTCGGCGGGGAAGAAAGGGGATAAAGAGAAATCATATGGCTCCCCGTGAGAGAGTAGAATCCGCTCTTGCTGCCCAGCTCTGGGATAGAGTGTCAGCACGTAGAGCTGAAAACCCGGGTTCAAATTCCGGTGCCGAATAAAATTTTTCTCTGTTCCACTCATCCTTCATCATAAAAAATATAGAGCTAAGTAATTTTGTGGATGGTGATATTTTATCATCTTATGCGCAAATTAATCTGAAAAACCGAATTTGATGCCATTTACACACATTCAATGAAAAATTGGTTGATTAGTGTTATAGGTCTTCTAATATGCAAACTGATGAAAACGGTAAGTCGGCCTGGTTGGCAGAGTTGGTATAGCGCTGGCCTTCTATGTCCGAGGTTGCGGGTTCGATCCCGGGCCAGGTCGATGGCATTTAAGTGTGCTTAAATGTGGCTTGCTCAAGTCAGTAGATTTACGGCATGTAAAAGAACTCCTGCGGGACAAAAATTCCGGCACACCGGCGACGCTGATATAACCTCGGCAGTTGTGAGCGTCGGTAAATATAACATAACATCAAAACCGTATTTATTATTAAAGAATAGACAGGATGGAGGTTAAAATTATTGTGTCTTTAGTATGAACTGAAATATTATTTTAACGTAGTTATAACGATTCCTGAAGTGTTTCAAGTTTTTGATAGGTCCGAACTTTAAATTACGACTGTTTCTTATGCAAGCTTATATCTTCGATTTCTTAAAACTCGTCACTAATACTTCCGGCAGGAGGGAATTATTCCACGTTACGTCCACTATGATTAAAGTTACTGCGAGATTCTCAATTTTATTGTTGTTCCGGATTCTCTTCCGTTCAGTCTCACTTCAGTAATTGCCTCATCAATTATTCCTCCTCTTTCTTACCTGACTGCAGTCGTCTTTTCTGCTCCTCCTGACGGAAAATCTATACCCAATCCCTTCGGGACAAATTATGAAAATCGCTTACAGAGAAGTTCCACGCTGTTATCAGAACGGCTAGATAGTCATATTTCCACACAGAAATTACGGTTTGCTATTCCGGTATGTTGTTTTGATTTGTGGTGAAAGGCAATGGCGTGTCACCACCACACTACAGACGGTCGTGTGTTGGACATTTAGATCTGAATCAGAGCTCGGACGTATGTTCGAATCCCGATTGGGCTGATTACCTGTTTCGAGATTAGTCTATCCTAAAAAATAATTCAAATATCAGGAAATAGGCCTATTCTTCATGAATCCTCGAATTCATTTCTCAATCGCCAAATATGCCAGCGCTAAATAAACTTGCACTTTACAGAGCGTCCTCAAAACCAATATCTCTGTCTTTGTTGCACATTTGTCAACTGAACTATTATGTGTAGCAGGTAAATAATGATAATATTATCTCGACGATAGTCGTTGTACTACGAAATCATCCAGATCTATACAGGGTTAAACGTAAGTAATGTCATTAATTTCAGGGGGTTATTCTTTGAGCGATATTTCAAACAGAAAATTTTCGGAATATATATTGTATGACTTTCTTGTGTTAAATTCTATCGTACCTGGTTTACATGTTTCGACCTATTATGAGTCATCCTCAGAACTGGTCGTTGTTGATCTTGGCGTCTCTTGTTTTGTTTCCTGTGAGGGTGTGTTCGTGTGGTGTAATGTGGAGTCAAAGAGTGTGTGTGTTCTGAAATTCAGTTGTGTTGAGAATTTTATTGGAGTGTGTTTTGTGTGTCTATATATTTCACATTGTTCTAATGTGTTTAGTTTCAGGCTTTTTCGTTGGATGTGTCGTATTTCCATGTCTGTGTTAATGTGTGGTTAGCATTTGTGATGTGTTCTGCATATGTGGAGGTGTTTTGTAATTTTGTTATGGATGTGTTCTTTGTAACGTGTTTGAAATGATCTGCCTGTCTGTCCTATGTAGAAGTTGTAGAAAATAAAATAATTTTGCTCGTTTTCGCTTTTTTTTCGAGATTGAAAATATGTTTGAGACCTATATGAAACATTTCATAGCGTATTTTGGGAAAGCCATTGACTTAATTCCCAATATGCTAAGTAAATTAAAAAAGCAGTGTGTATGATATTAAATGATTGAAAGAATTTTAGTTTTGTCCTTTAAGTGTGCAGACATTTGATCCGAAAAAAGTAACATTCAAAAATACATTTCTTCAGATCAAATTTCTTCATATTTGAAGGACAAATAAATGGCTGAAAGATTATTAGTTTTCATAATACAATTCTCCCTTAAATTGACTGAACATATTCGAAATTACATTACTGGCTTTCCCAAAACACGCTATGAAATGTTTCATATAAAACAATATTTATTTCGAAAAGGAAGCAAAACCGAACAAAATCGTATTAAACTTTTTTGTTTGAAATACCTAAAAAAAGAACTCCTTGAAATTAATAAGGTTCACTCTGTATGACGCTCTCTTCACACCGCTAGGTCGGCGGTATTTTCTGTTATACGTCTTGCAAAGTTATCGTGAAATCGACAGTCATTTCTACGGTTAGTCGTTCCACTTCAGTAATGTTTGACATCTTCGAAGATAATTCTGAAGTCACGACTAATCTCCACTTTCGAAATGTGCGAAATAATTAACAGTCAAATTTTTCCTTCCACATTTTGCATAACTCAAAACCAAAAAATATTACTGCAATATAATAGACCTATACACCATTCTCACCCCAGAAAAAAATACAATAATTTCCTCTACACTAGTAACGAAAGAGTAATTCCTGAAGTGTTCTCTAGCAATTAGAAAAAATAACTCAATAGCTTGCACTACAGTGCGGATATACAGGTCTTTCATTTCAAAACTTCTTAGTCCATTGATATTTACTATCTTTTGCACAGATCTAAAAGCAAAACATGCTTAATTTAGTTTGGGGGTAATTTCTTTAACACGATTTTTCCAATTTAACATATTATCGATTTTTAAGCCAAAAAATTTAGTTGTTGTTTCTATTAGGTACATATTATTAATTATTGCGCTTGAAATTTGCGAGGTTGAATTTGGACAGGATTTAAATTGAATTATGTTAGTTTTTTTTTTACAATTTAATACTACTTTATTGACTGAGAACCAATCACATATATTGAGGAGAATTTCCTCTCCCTAGTAATTGAGGCGCTGACATGGGAAAGGTAGTAAGTGCCAAAAACAAAATTTTTCAGGGGAAGCAAAAAACAAATTTATGAACACTTTCTCACTTACATTATTACAGAAACTGCTTTAAATGAAAGGCATACATTCATGTTTGTGTTAAATATGAAATTTGAAAAGTCTGGCACAGATTTATCTGTGAAATCCTATTTTATGAAAACACAACATTGAAATCACTCCTTAGCCAAACTGAGAATTAAACTTATTTATACATTATGCACAAATTTTTCGGTAAAAGCATGATACTTTTCATCGGGAAGTCTAACATAGATAACAAGTCTCTCTTTTTGGCATCAGGGACGACTGGTCTTCTTCCAAGGCGTTGCAAGCAATGCAAGTTAGTGATTGTCGTTAACGACTGTCCTTTCTTAAAAATCCTGTGCTCTGTCCACATTTCAAGGTCATTAAATGACTGTCTTGTTTTTATTAGAGGAAAATCAGCTTTTGAGAGTCTAATCCAGTTGAGGGTGCTGATTTTGATAGGAGTTGTATTCAAAAACTTGTCACATTCTGCAGAAAAGTCGAAGAAATCCTCATCCTTCATCATTATTACATTATTAGGCCTTACCTCTTCTGGAACCATGGTCTTGCATCTTTTTTTTTCTTTTCTCTATGATGCCAAATTCCCTATCACATGGCATGTAGGAAAGTTCTGAAACCAGGAATTTCAAGTCCACTGAATCAAAATGTGTCTTAATTTTAAAGGCATAATGGTTCCGTTAACATGTTCCATTCGACCGACACGACCTGAAGATGCCAATCAAAATTGACGAAAACGTTTGTTTTTAAATCTGTGTAAATGTTATTATAACATGTTTTATTGTGTTTTATGTTAAGTATTGACTGAATAGAACTCATTTTTCAATTAAAATGTTTCTTGGCAATAATGTAAATCAGGACCTTAGAATCATCCGATTCTTATTCTGCCCTGCACAGTTATCAGCCCATATTTGTCTAGACACACTCTGATGTCGTAAAAGGAGTTACTACCTTCTCCGCGCCAACAGCTGTGCACATACAACTTACAACGTATAGTGACTACGTTTCCAACTTCGTTTCATTACATACGGACATACTACCTTTTCTGTGCCATTGGCATGGCCATCTACTACCTTCTCAATGAAAAACCTAAAAATTCGAATTTTTGGCAGTTACGACCTTTCCCATGTCAATGCCTCAGTTAATCTCCACGGAGTAAAATTTCTTTGAGCTGAGCTGAAGACCCTCTGAATGCGACATGGACCATGCGTGATTAACAGGGACATGGCATTATACTGCAGGTATTGCCAACTGAATGGAGTGGAGCGCGGTTACACAGGAGGGTAATCAAGTATTTCATACGGTCGCTGCTGTGATATTTATTATTTTTACCATGGGTTGCTTAATGAGAAGTATTCATCTTATCGCCTTCTACAACCCATTAAATTTACGCTACATAGTTACTTTAAAAGCAAATTTTATGCAAATCAAATCTGTAAAGCAGATTTGAGTAATTTCAAGGGAAAAATTGTTCCGGGGCCGGGTAATTTTTCCCTTGAAATTATTCAAATCTGCTTTACAGGGAGCCTTACCTGAAAGATTTGATTTGCATAATATATACGTCACTGTGTACGTTAACAGAAAACCACAATTCCAAGTCACACAGAGATTGTGTGCACTCGTTGTGGATCTCTGGCGTTTCGTCAGCCCACGCGAGTTGTGTGGATATAAAGGGAAAAGTTGAGACGGTGTCGGGTGGAGTTCCCGGGTAGCTCAGTGGTAGAGCGCTGGTACGTTCAACCAGAGGTCCCGGGATCGATACCCGGGCCCCGGAACAATTTTTCCCTTGAAATTATTCAAATCTGCTTTACAGGAAGCCTTACCTGAAAGATTTGATTTGCATAATATATACGTCACTGTGTACGTTAACAGAAAACCACAATTCCAAGTCACACAGAGATTGTGTGCACTCGTTGTGGGTCTCTGGCATTTCGTCAGCCCACGCGAGTTGTGTGGATATAAAGGGAAAAGTTGAGACGATGTCGGGTGGAGTTCCTGGGTAGCTCAGTGGTAGAGCCCCGGAACAATTTTTCCCTTGAAATTATTCAAGCAAATTTTAATTAAAATAGATTTATTTTAATTTTCAAGGCATTTAGGGAAATGCAATTTCTTAATACTTTCATTATAAACTGCGCAGTTATTTAGTATCGATGGGACTGGTTAGCAGTCAATATATTACTGAATTAATTCCAGACAAAGAACACAATTACAGAATGCGGGAACATGAACTAGTGAGAAGAGCCTAAGGAAATAGACATAGTGCATGGGAAAAGAAGAAAGGAAAGGCTACTTCATTTAGAAGATGTATTATAGTTTATAGCTAAAAACTACAGGATAACAAACATTCCAACATATCGTTGACACTTTAAATACCGTACATGAATACTTCCAAGACATCAGCTTCCGTATTCGAATCGTTTCCAATAAGTATAATTCATAGACTATAGTATACAATACAATACAATACAATACAATACAATACATACATACATACATACATACATACATACATACATACATACATACATACATACATACATACATACATACATTCCACATCTGTGGAGTAACGGCTAGCACGTCTGGCCGCGAAACCAGATTGCTCGGGTTCGATTCCCGGTAGGGGCAAGTTACCCGGTTGAGGTTTTTTCCGGGGTTTTCCCTCAACCCAATATGAGCAAATGCTGGGTAACTTTCGGTGCTGGACTCCGGACTCATTTCACCGGCATTATCACCTTCACCTGATTTAGACGCTAAATAACCTAAGATGTTGATAATGCGTCATAAAATAACCTACTAAAAATAGATACTTACATACAAACATAGAATATAAGAAAACAGATGGTTAAGCAGATATAAAATTCAGGTAGTCGGTCTTACTAACAATATAATACAAGGGTAAAAGAATAATAAAATTGTGCATATGGTTCACTTCAGGTAGCCTATAATATAGATATTTTATGTTTTTACATATACGATAAAAATTGGCTAAGATAAGATGTACTTCATTTTTATATAATGGAAACATGTAAGATAATCAGGAATAGTTATTATAAGCAAAGTATAACACAATATTGTAATTTTAAATGTAATTACCCAAGGCATGTATGTAGAAATTTCAAACTTATAAGTATAGGATCAAAATTAGTTAAGATGATGTGTAAATTCAACTTTCATATTATGAAGAAGGAAATTGTAGCATAATATTGTAATTACAAATGTAAATTATTCAGTATAATGCATGTAATATTACTACGTAACGGGCATGCAGTCGATGTTCTAAATAAAAAACACATACATTACATTACATTACATTACATACACACATACATACACACATACATACACACATACATACATACGTTACCAAAACTAGAGTGACCAATCATATTATTTTTAAGAGTATTATACGTTTTTAGAGGTATGTATGTACTCTATAATAGTGCCCCTCCAAATAATCTAAAATTATACACTTTTACTTATTTTTATTTAATATATTTCCAAATTCAATTTTTTGAAATTTTTAAATTCCAAATACAATTTATGTAGTTAAAAGTTAAACATAATCGAATCTTAGATTTGTTTAGACGCAGAGGGATGAGTCATTCAGTTAATTCTGACATTGCTTGATGCAACAAGACCGACAATTGCAAATTATACATCGTATCACTAGTGAATGGCGGAAAATAAAGGCCTCGCGTGCCTATGACTTACTTGATCATTCCAAAATAATTAATTATATAACTTCATTAATACAGAGATGACATTTCATATGCTTAGAAGTTATAATGGTAGCAATTATCAAAATCTCCTCCTTATTTTCATATATGTACACTTTTGTGCGTGTGCACCTGTTCCCTATACCTTCAGTATATAGACCCTACTTTTCCCGTGAACGAATTTCTGGTCATCCTACCAAAACACGAATATTCCATTATATCCGTATTTACAGTACTAATATCCTAGTCAATACAAGAGTTCATTGTAGAATGAAATCGTACGTTTCACACAATTCAATTAAAAATTTGAAAGGCACGTTGGTCCGACAAGTTAACAAGTAAATGAAGATAAATATCATACGTCCTTCAATAAGTCTATTTTTAACCTAATCCGTAGTACAAAAAATTACATTAAGTTATACACATAACATATATACAACTAGCGCTTTCGCTATTAAGATAGCATCTTCAGGTCTGGTTAGCATATTATGAAGCTTTTTACATAAAGACTTGGATGGAATGCAACATAATGAAATGTAATAAAATACAAGACGTGAGAAAAATTACAATGTTAAGATAACTGTGAAAACAAAGGGCAAAGTAAAATAATGACTTGAAAAACAGGAAATGGTTGTAATAATTGAAACCTCTATAAGGTCTAGATATTAAATTATAAAAACTATGCCTTGAGATAAAAGTCTGCAAAACATGTGTGCAGCTTATAAATATAACAGAGATGGTTAAAAGAGTAAAAAGTTGCAACAGTTGCTGCCATTCTATACGTCGTGATGACTGTTGCAACTTTTTACTCTTTTAACCATCTCTGTTATATTTTATAAGCTGCACACATGTTTTGCAGACTTTTATCTCAAGGCATAGTTTTTATAATTTAATATCTAGACCTCATAGAGGTTTCAATTATTACAACCATTTGCCTGTTTTTCAAGCCATTATTTTACTTTGCCTTTTATTTGCACAGTTATCTTAACATTGTAATTTTTCTCACGTCGTGTATTTTATTACATTTCATTATGTTGCATTCCATCCAAGTCTTTATGTAAAAAGCTTCATAATATGCTAACCAGACCTGAAGATGCTATCTTAATAGCGAAAGAGCTAATCGTATATATGTTATGTGTATAACCTAATGTAATTTTTTGTACTACGCATTAGGTTAAAAATAGACAGTTATTGAAGGACCTATTATATTTATCTTCATTTACAATTCAATTACGTTATATCTACAGACCCACTAAAATTAATAAATCGTAAATATTTTAGAACTACCCTACATTAAATGTTCTACTCACAAATTCACCAGTTTCCTCAGTAGGTCAGTCTTCATACCAGGAAAACGAAATACACCTACGTACATAATATATGTTTCTTCTTAATAATTCCCTTACATACACAGATAAACAAGATATTTTGTTGTGCATAAAAACTCAAATATTTACACAGTGCACAGAATTAATGTTCCGAACACAATTAATTTAAACACAATACCAAAAATAAGCGGAAATTCTACAATTTTTACATCCTTATCGCGATATTAAACAATAAAACACGTCTTCCACGTTCGACGCTCCGTATTCAAATTGTCACAGCCGCTGGCATGACCCTCTAGAAACCGACCAATCATGACCAAGAGTTTTTACAAGTTCGTTCAGGTTTCCAGCCAGAGTTACGAGATAGGGCAGTGCATGTGAACCTGACGGAACAACTGGATAAACACAAACACACGTTGTTTACAAAATCGCTTCTTATAACGCTATGTAAATTTCTGCTTTAAATCTACACTAAAGGAATCAAAATATGGAATAATACAAAATTAATCTTTTATAATCCTGTGACCGTTACGTTAATTCTGTGGCCACGTTGATACTTATGAAAGGTGCTTTATCTCTTTCAGTACACCGGAGAATTTTTAACTGTAAATTTTCACTTAGAAAATAACGCACTACACATGTTTCTAGTCTTCACATTTTCAGTTTATCTCATTGACGTTTTTTATGGCTCAGATGTATAAAATCTGTAGGCCTATAATAATATTGTAAAAGTATTTTCCTAAAATTTCGTACATAGTATTTCCTTTATTCATTATACGGAAAATAAAAACAATTACGCGTTAATACAGGAGAAATGTTTGAACATTTTTATGAAAATACAAGTCTTCGATATTCCTGCTTTGCGAAATGTAGTTCTCAGCATTTCGTCTGTCTCCACAAAGATACACTTGATACACAATCATTTTGCAGAGAATTAACGGGTATGTATTAAAATAGCTATTTATTAGCTGTCTTCATTAGAAGAGTGAACAAGTTTTATCTATAGACGAATGTCTCCTATACAGTACTTAAAGCAAATACCTTATTATAATAATACCGGACAGCTAGCAGTTCTGCACGCGAACGACGCTGGTGCTGCTACCTAGGCGGCCGGTGTGGCGATACTCGCGAAACAAGCTGTAATCAACTGCAATGTATGTTGTTGCTGGGCTAGTTAACAGTTTTATTAATTAGTGCTGTGTTACAATATCAGGGTCTAAAATTATGTGCTATTTATAATTGCTACAAAATTACAGCATTACAAACTGCTCTAAATCGTACTTTCGATTTCCGAGGGATCATAAAACATGAGTCAACGACATTCTTTAGTAGGCCTAATGCCTTCGTCTTTGTGTTCATATAAAAATACAAAATAGCTTTTTTTATTTAGACCTAATAAATGCATAGAAGTTAAAATGTATTGCAAATGTTAAGGTTTTATCAAATTGTTTTATTGTTGTCACATCCCTTTACCAATTATTAAAAGCATCAGATTACTATCAATTTTATATTTGCAGTTGTCAGCAATGCGTATATAAAGCATTATTGTAAATTCATTCTTAATGTCAGAATTGATTTTGTCTCACTAAACCAAAGAAAAAATATCTAACAATGAATTATGGAAAGTAATATGAAGTATGCAATATTTCTCAAAATATGCAGCTTTGATATAAGATAATAATTTTACATTAAATATTATTCAACATTTCTGAAGTGTTTCATAATATATTATTCCACATTAGTAACTCACGTTTTAAACAATAGTCTGAATCCCGCTATGTTAATATTTGTATTTGTGGACGTAATTCCACGCAGCTCCGCTAGATGTCAGGTCCGCGATATTTCGAACTCACGTGAATGCTGCTAGTATACAGCTGTCCGGTATTACTACAGGAAGGTACTTGCTTTAAGTGGAGGAAAATGCAACTGGACACGATCTGATTATGCACTGAAAAGATTAATAAAGAAATTAAATCATCAGAAGAAAAATAATATCGATAGTAACAAATGTGGTTCTTGCAATTATTGTAGAAGGGAAGAGTTTAGTTGGTGCCCTTAAAAATTTATTACAGATCACGGAACTACGTGACTGTGTAAAATATTTACATTTTAATATTCACTAAGAAGTATAATGAAGACCTCCCTGGTATAAGAGTGTAACCAAAAATAGTATATTAACATACAAGGTTGGGAAGTGCTTTTTACAAAATCGAGGAAAAGCTTTAAAAACGAGCAGACCGACTGTTTTAATTTCCGAGAAGGTTGCAGTCTGTCCAAAGTAGAAACTTCACCATGAACTTCAATGTGAAGGAATAAAATTTATTCTTTTGCTTACTTACTTACTTACTTACAAATGGCTTTTAAGGAACCCGAAGGTTCATTGCCGCCCTCACATAAGCCCGCCAGCGGTCCCTATCCTGTGCAAGATTAATCCAGTCTCTATATCATACCCCACCTCCCTCAAATCCATTTTAATATTATCCTCCCATCTACGTCTCGGCCTCCCTAAAGGTCTTTTTCCCTCCGGTCTCCCAACTAACACTCTATATGCATTTCTGGATTCGCCCATACGTGCTACATGCCCTGTCCATCTCAAACGTCTGGATTTAATGTTCCTAATTATGTCAGGTGAAGGATACAATGCGTGCAGCTCTGTGTTGTGTAACTTTCTCCATTCTCCTGTAACTTCATCCCGCTTAGCCCCAAATATTTTCCTTAGCACCTTATTCTCGAACACCCTGAACCTACGTTCCTCTCTCAGAGTGAGAGTCCAAGTTTCACAACCATACAGAAGAACCGGTAATATAACTGTTTTATAAATTCTAACTTTCAGATTTTTGGACAGCAGACTGGATGATAAGAGCTTCTCAACCGAATAATAACACGCATTTCCCATATTTATTCTGCGTTTAATTTCCTCCCAAGTGTCATTTATATTTGTTACTGTTGCTCCAAGATATTTGAATTTTTCCACCTCTTCGAAGGATAAATCTCCAATTCTTATATTTCCATTTCGTACAATATTCTGGTCACGAGACATAATCATATACTTTGTCTTTTCGCGATTTACTTCCAAACCGATCGCTCTACTTGCTTCAAGTAAAATTTCCGTGTTTTCCCTAATCGTTTGTGTATTTTCCCCTAACATATTCACGTCATCCGCATAGACAAGAAGCTGATGTAACCCGTTCAATTCCAAACCCTGCCTGTTATCCTGAACTTTCCTAATGGCATATTCTAGAGCAAAGTTAAAAAGTAAAGGTGATAGTGCATCTCCCTGCTTTAGCCCGCAGTGAATTGGAAAAGGATCAGATAGAAACTGACCTATACGGACTCTGCTGTATGTTTCACTGAGACACATTTTAATTAATCGAACTAGTTTCTTGGGAATACCAAATTCAATAAGAATATCATATAATACTTCCCTCTTAACCGAGTCATAAGCCTTTTTGAAATCTATGAATAACTGATGTACTGTACCCTTATACTCCCATTTTTTCTCCATTATCTGTCGAATACAAAACATCTGATCAATAGTCGATCTATTACGCCGAAAACCACACTGATGATCCCCAATAATTTCATCTACGTACAGAGTTAATCTTCTCAAAAGAATATTGGACAAAATTTTGTACGACGTCAACAAAAGTGATATTCCTCGAAAGTTACCACAGTCGGTTTTGTCCCCCTTTTTAAAAATAGGTGCAATTATGGACTCCTTCCATTGTTCTGGTACAATTTCCTTTTCCCAAATAGCAAGTACAAGTTTACAAATTTCGCTATATAATGCACTCCCACCCTCTTGTATTAATTCTGCTGGAATTTGATCGATACCTGGAGACTTGTACTTTTTCAGATTTTCTATCGCAATTTCGACTTCTGAAAGCGTGGGTTCGGGTATAAATGGCTCAGCAGTTTGTATTTCAATTTCGTCCCGATCATTTCTATTTGGCCTATGTACATTTAGTAGTTGCGCAAAATAGTTTTTCCATCTGTTTAGGATTGATGGAGAGTCTGCAAGCAAGTCACCATTCTCATCCTTGATCACGTTTACCCTTGGCTGATATCCGTTCTTAAATTCCTTTATACCCTTATATAAATCTCGAATGTTTTTATTCTTACTATTTGTTTCTACCTCATTCAGTTTTTCCTTCAAGTAACCTCTCTTTTTAATCCTAAGTGTACGACTTGCTTCCCGTCTTTCATTGAAATAATTATCTCTCTTCTCCTCAACTGGATCCTGTAAGAATTTCAATTTTGCCTGTTTCCTTCTTTCTACTACCATGCAACAATCTTCATCAAACCACGGTTTCTTTTTCTTAGTTTCATAATAACCTATGCTCTGTTCAGCTGCAATTTTGATATTATCTCGGGATATTTTCCCACACGCTATTAACATCTAACTCTTTGTCAACATCGTCGGAACTTGCTAATACGGCAAACCTATTTGAAATTTCGACCTGATAATGTTGCTTAGTTTCCTCGTCCTTTAATTTCAAAATATTGAATTTAGTAATATTAACTTGTTGCTCTACTCGCTTGGCTACTGATAATCTTTCTCTTAATTCGCCAATCACCAAATAATGGTCAGAATTACAGTCTGCACCCCTGAAAGTTCGAATATCTACTATACTAGTATGTCTCCGTTTATCTATCAAGATGTGATCTATTTGGTTGTGTGTCAATCCATCTGGAGAAGTCCAAGTATATTTATGTATATCCTTATGGGGGAATGTTGTACTTTTGACAATTATATTTTTCGATGTGGCAAAGTTGACTAATCTAACTCCATTGTCACTACTAATTGCGTGTAGGCTCTCTTTTCCAATAGTTGGTCTAAAAATATCCTCCCGTCCTACTTTAGCATTGAAATCCCCCAATAAAATTTTCATATGATATCTAGGGAACTGATCAAAAGTATGTTCCAATTCCTCATAGAAGCTATTCTTTATATGGTCGTCTTTCTCTTCTGTAGGGGCGTGAGCATTTATAACTATGATGTCGCACCATCTACCCTTAAGTACTAAATATGATAACCTGTCACTGATAAATTCGACCTTTTTTACTGCTGATTTTATTCTTTTATGAACAAAGAATCCTGTTCCTAATTGGTGATTATTGTTTCCTTCCCCATAATAAAACAAGTAATCTCCTATTTGTGATATGCCACTCCCATCTAACCTAACCTCTTGTACTCCTACGAAGTCTATTCTATATCTAGCTAGTTATTTTGCTACTAATGTTACCCCTCCTGTTCTATAAAGACTAGTTACGTTCCAAGTGCCAAATCTCAAATCCTTATTCCTTTGCTGTGGTCGTGCCAGAGAATCAGTCCTATTCCGAGGCTTATTATAGGGATACGTAACAAGCTGTTTTTTACGGTGATGGGTTGTTAGCCCTTCGCCCAACCCCCAAGCTGGAGGACCACCCCTTATCGGCTGTCCACGACTGCTTATTCAATATATTCGCAGCTAGTTACAGTAAATTACTGTAACAGTAAAATATAGCATAGTAGCCTAAAGTGTATAGTGTATAGTATATAGTATAGGCCTACTGTTGTGTGTGGTATAGTATAGCATACAGTATAGTATAGTATAGTATAATATAATATAGTCTAGTATAATATAGTAATAATAATAGTAATAATCATAGTCATATTCATAGTCATAGTCATAGTTATAGTTGTGGTTACAGTTACAGGTATAGTCACAGTAATGAGTATAGTAATAGTATAGTATAGTATCCGAAAGTGTATAGTATATAGTATAGGCCTAATGTACTGTGTGGTATAGTATAGCATACACTATAGTATAGTATAATATTGTATAGTCTAGTATGGTATAGTAATAATAATATTAAAAATCATAGTCATAGTCATAGTTCGTATTGCCTGTTGCCTGTTTATATTTGAGATCTATGTTGGTTTTTAGATACTGATGTAAAAATTTACTAATCTTATAAGCTGGTGCATTCATGCAGTTTGTGACGGGTGGCTTGGATAAATAAATAAATTTGCTTTTTGGGTTTTTGGTAGTGTTTTTAGTTTAGAAATAGTGGGGTCCTTGAATTTTTGGGGATCAAGTTTTGAACTGATTTTAATGTTTCTCTTATTTCGTTTTGAAATGTATCGGTAGGGTCACGCCTTATTTCAGTAATATTACTCTGTTCTATAAATTCAATTGTTTTATTAATATATTATTCTCTCTCCATTATGACAACTGCGTCTTTTATCTGCTTCGATGTGGATTAAATTGTGTAATGTTCTTTAATGTATTCATTTCTTTAATTTGTTTTTCAGCTTCTTCAAAGTCATTATCTGTTTTGGGTTTTGTTACATATTCATTGCAAACACATGAATGTACAAATTACAATTTCCAATATGCATATTTATGTACAAATCAAATTGAATTAAGTAACCATATCCTACTATGCAAAAAACACATATACATGGATAACTTTTAATCAAATGCGTATACTAATATTGTATTGGCATATTAAGACTCGTTTGGAAAGAAGACAAACATTGTGTTTAAATGTATTACGTACATGAGTGAAAATTGTTGTCCACTACTATTTGAATATGTAAAATTGTTAAATAAGCATATTTTACAAAAAATGAGTTAAGATTAAATTAAAATTGAATCGACATATCACACTCTTTTTATTAAAGTACGATGTGTCTATTGCATGTAGACGAAAAACTATCTTGTTATTATATATTACGAATCAATTCAATAAATCACAGATTATGTACTTAAATGTGTTAGGTAACTCGGAGTATAAAAAAATACAGTGTAAATTTATAATTGCATTAAAGATAAGTCATATGGTTGAACAGCATTCTCTTTGAACTTTTTAACTTGAAATTTCTATAAATGCACGAAAGGGATAAAGTAATAAAATAGTAGAAATCATAATTTCTCACTTGGTTTCTATAAAGGTTAACTTAACTCATCTTTGCAAATAATTTTGTTGGTCTAATTAAGGTATCACTTGTAAATATCCAGTATTGTTAAGAAAAATATACAGAATTGGGATTAACATGCTCGCTTCTAAATATCATTTTCAAGGGGTTGACTTCTTTCAGGGTTTTTTTTAGCCTACGTTCATTATAAACAACTCATTTACGAAGCCAGCTGCTTGGAAGTCAAAAAGTAGAAAGCAATGGCAAGGGAAGTTTTATGAAAAATATTCCCTCAAGTTTCTATAAAAGTACCTCTAAAATTGATTCTTAAGATGTATTCCTTTAAACATTTTGAAAACGAATATCAAAATTTTGCTACAGGCGTTTTAAAAGATGTGTTTTTAGGAATAAAACGACAAAGAGGTTTTGAATTTACCTTAAAAATGGCCGATAGATATTAGCTGTGGTTAATTACATGCCCCCCCCCCCCAAGATTTCTGCTCCAATTTTATTTTTAATAATCTCGAATTTAAGGTGTCGCAGCAATGATATTTGTACATACAAACAAGTGAAAAATGGTCATCAAATGGGAAGAAATTCAAATTATACAGCCATCTCCCCTTAAAAGTAAGATTTACATTATCGGAAGTAGTCTATGCAGGACACTGACAGCTTGTGTGTGGGTGAGAGAGGGTACACATCAGTTTATGTGGAGATTATAAAGAAATCTCGTTCCATAAGTGAGTTAAGGTATTAAATATTTGAGTCATTCCATGTCAAATTGAACACCTACGAAACATGACAACTTAATATTTGCTCCAATTTTTTTATATATTCTACTGATGAAATTAAATAGCCCATGTGTAATTTTTTCGTACTGACAGAATTATTTAGTCATTTATTAAATGTTACTTTTTCCGTAAATTAGGATGCAACGTATTATGAAAATGGTTATACTGAAGATTCTATAAATCGTAGAAATATCGTATTTACTGTATATCATTTCTCAAAATACATATATTAACAATTTTTTAAAGTTAGTCCTACGGTAAAATTCAACAACATTTTAATATCACCACTCACATGATATGAATTTCTAAACAATTAGGAGCAGAATAGGGGTTTTTGGTTACTCCTAATCCTAAATCGGGAAAAAGTTTGGGAATATTTGTAGTAGAGAAGGTTGTTCAACTTTATAATTCTGATGACGTGAGGAGGGTTATGGCTGGCAAAAAGAATTGTGCTTCAGTTAAAGAATATGGAAAGAGAGTTCACAAAGAGAAAAGATTAATACTATGTGATCTTAAGAAAGCTTACCAGTGTTTCAAAGAGCAATATCCGTATATCAAAATAGGATTTTCAAAAATTTTGAAATTCAGACCAAAGGAATGTGTACTCCCTGGAACAAGTGGCACGCACTCAGTTTGTGTCTATGTTCACCATGAAAATGTTAAATTAATGGTTGATGGAATTAATAATATCATTTATAATATTTCTTTTAAATTTTTACCATTAGCGAATACAAATAACTTAGCCATATTTTCTACTCAAGGTACCAACAAGCAAAAGTGGTACGAGGTATCTTACAACTTCATTCTTTTGTTCCACTGACACAATCTCAGGCCATAATAAAGAACTATTCACTTCAAAGTGAGAGTAAAGTGGTGGACATTAAATAGAATTGGTTGTAGGTGATTAGTTTTAATAGTGCTGTGTGTGTAAACTGTAGTTATTTTCACAAGTGTATATTTTACAAAAACAATATTTAAATACAGTACTGTGTTATGTAAATTACGTAAAAGAGTGATATTCTGACCGTGGAACAGTGTAAAGTGGTCACACGACTCTCATCCAGAGCTGCACCTGCACATCATCTTGCAACAGTACTTATGCAGCCCGCGACCTCAAGACGCGCAGCTTGGTGTATCATTTAATTATTTATTCAACGGCTCGAAGTAGAGTTCTGATTTTTTTAAGGGCGGTTAAAATAATTTCACGGTATTTAAGGAATTTTTTTCTGTAATTTTAAAGCAAATTGCAACCATTAAAACATATTTTTATGTGTTTAAATGTTTTTAAAACAAAGTTAAGAAACTTATATTTTTATATTATTATGCGAAGAACAAAGTGTGTACCGTCACCTTCAAATTGAGACAAAGAGCAAATCTCTGTGATGATTATTAGTGGAGATGATCACGTTTAACAATAATGATGCGCGACCTATTTCGGAATCTTTGATAACACATATCTACTACAATAATCGATACAGACAACAATAATAAAACACGTATTTACTTTTTCAATCCATGGAATGTGTAAAATTAGTTTTATCTAAATCAGAGACATGAAAGTCAATTCGAGGTTAAATTTGTGCGATTTGACGTGGAATGACTCTTTTCGGCCAGTATAACTGATTCTGTGTATCAATTCCGTTATGGTGGGGGACGGAGATGAGAGACACTACTCAAAAATGGAAATTAAAAAAATATATATTATTAAACACACAGTTGTTGAGTAACTGTGTAAACATTTTTCGGAAATCACAGCGCATTTAAACTTTAAAATGAGTAGACCTACAGGTAAATTATTATTTTAATAAAAATTATTTTATTTTTGTTTTGGGAAATTGAGAAGGGAGAACTATCTGATTATGGCTCTTATGACGTTTCATTGTATAAACCAATAGAAACCAGCAATTTAAAGTAGAGTAGTAG
Source organism: Periplaneta americana (assembly GCF_040183065.1). Lineage (NCBI taxonomy): Eukaryota > Metazoa > Arthropoda > Insecta > Blattodea > Blattidae > Periplaneta > Periplaneta americana. Next base: position 6,745,697 of record NC_091128.1, on the reverse strand, counting down.
TAGTAGTAGTAGTTGTAGTTTTAGTAGTAGTGGCAGTAATAGTAGTAGTGGTAGTAGTAGTGACAGTAATAGTAGTAGTAGTAGTAGTGGTGGCAGTAGTAGTAGTGGTAGTAGTAGTGGTAATAGTAGTTGTAGTGGCTGTAGTATTAGCAGTAGTACTAGTATTAGTGGTATTAGTAGTTGTAGTATTAGTAGTAGTAATAGTATTCCTCCTTTGTCTTCCCTCTATTCTATTCCTGATAACTATGCAATCTTTATCTACAGTGCATTACTCTTGGTTATAAACTCTCTAGGCTGCAGTCTAACTAATTCTTCTCTACAACCCCTGCGGTGGCTGAGTGGTCAGACGCAGGCGGCCCGGGTTCGAGTCCCGGTCAGAAATCCATAGTGACACTTGTGGCGGACATGGTCTCAGTTGGGGTTTTTCTCGGGGTTCTCCCGTTTTCCCCCATATTAGGCATTCACACCATTCCGTCACCATTTCTCCATTCCGTAGCATTCCCCGAACGCCGGCTGGCGACGCACGGAGGGGGCTGGCCTAGGGACGAGTGGGGTTGCCTGCTCGACACCTGGGCACACAGAGATCCTTAGTGTGGTCAGCCGGTGTGGGTTTGGGAATGCGCCACTAGAGGGTTAGCACAATAGATCTCAATAGGTCGCAGTGCTGGGCCATAGTGCTTCACCCCGTAAATTGCATTCCATTCCATTCCAAACCTTTTCTACTATCATTGCTGCCTTCCATTACTATTGTCCCTAATTTTCTGTTTATCTTCAAGCATCTTATCTCTGACTAATATTCACTAATTATCTGAATTGCTCTTTTTCATCTGCATTTCAACATTACATTATTCGGCTCTTTTTCACTGACCTTTTCCAGGATTTTACTCTTGCATTCATTCAAGATTATGTATTTATCGGAAATTCCATCGTGTTAATTGAATCTTTTGTTAAACTAAATTTGAAAATCAGAGGTGCGCTCAGGCGTGGGTTCGATTACCGCTTTGGTTGATTATGTTTGCTATTTCTCAGAGGCTAATACTAAATATAAGATGAATGTCAAGTAATAAAATGACGAATCTCAGGCCACACCTCGCCAAGTATCATCTCGCTGTCACCAATTATATTCAAGTGAAGCAAATAATATTTCAAATCCTCAACAAAATGTGTCGTTTACTTTCTGTAACAGTTTCATAGTAACAGCTCCCTAAAAATAATTATAAGGAATCATCTGTGTACCAAAGCGCCAGCTGAATGCTCTGTTGCCTCGTGAGATTAACCCAGAATGGAACACATGACATTTATTTTATCAAGAATTAATAGATCCTTACCTGAAATTAAAGCACACAATGGCTAACCACTGTGAGACACTTGAGACGATTTCGTCAGTGATATTTCATGTTATTCTTATACATGTACCACTTTTTGCGACGTTGATAAGAGTTTCTCGCAGTGTAAGTATTGTTTAAGCGACCACTTCACTTCAATTTCGGCTATTTTCGTATGTACAGCATTGTTCACTGCAACGCTAGTGTGACATAGCTACCTGGTGGCCCATCTGCGCCGTCTTTTTTGTACTAGACTTCCATTAATGCACAAAATGCTAAACAGTTGCCTATTAAGAACATCACGCCAAGAAAAAAGCGTTCAGCATTGGTGCTCTTCCATCAAATGATTAGTTGCCATAGAAACTTCTATCTACCGCATAGTTTCTACGAAGTTCTAGGCAAGGCCCATAAAACAATTGTTTTTTCTTTGTATATTTCAGAGGCTTAGGGAACGGACACCAAAACAAATGCAAGCATTTGACTCTAGTTTCATAGTGGTTGTTGCAACGCCAAGTACAACTAGTAACAAGTTAAGAACCCGCTCTGTTTACTTTGTTCCTGTTTTGTTACTAATTATGATAACAGAGGTGTTTCTGGTGCGTTTAGTAATGAGGGGTACACCGACAAATTTCTGCTCTATGGAGAAACACGGCAAAATATAACTGCAGTTCGTAGGCTTTACTGGCAGTGCTTTAAAAGTGATGTTAATGAATAATAATAATAATAATAATAATAATAATAATAATAATAATAATAATAATAATAATAATAATAATAATAATAATTGCCCCTGTAATGTAGAAAATCCTTCGTGCCCTTCTGTTTGATGACTTTTCTATAATCTTTTTTAAAGCTGCTCAGATGGGCTACTTGGTGTAATACTCCCGGTATATCTTGACCGATAGCAACCGTTAGATTGGAAGTGGTTAGTACCTACTGCGAATGCGTTACATTTATATTTAAATACTTCAGTTGTATTATACATACATACAGTACATACATACAGACAGACAGACAGACAGACAGACAGACATACATACATACATACATACATACATACATACATACATGTTCTGCACAAGGGCAGGTCTTTCACTGCAAACCCAGCATTCTTCAATATTCCCTGTTTTCTGCATTCCTCTTAGTTTCAGCATATGATCGACTTATCCTAATGTCATCCATTATTTCATATCTTCTTCTACTCAAAACTCGGCCCCCGTTCACCATTATTTCCAATGCATCCTTCAGTAGGCAGTTTCTTCTCAGCCAGTGACCCAAAAATTTCTTTTTCTCTTTCTGTCCTGTTTGAGCATTATTCTTTCTTCAACTATTTCCCACGCAGCTTCATTTCTTATTCTGTCTGTCCACTTCACAAGTTCCATTCTTCTCCATATCCACATTTCAAATGCTTCTGTTAATTTGTCTTAATTTCTGCGTAAAGTCCATGTTTCTGCCCCATACAAAGCCACATTCCACACAAAGCACTTCACTAGTCCCTTCTTTAGTTCATTTTCCAGAGGGCCGCAGAAGATGCTCTTTTCTATTAAAAACTTCCTCGGCTATTGCTATCCTCCTTTGACTTCCTTGCCACAGCTCACGTTTTTTTATTTGGTTATTTAACGACGCTGCATCAGCCACTAGGTTATTTAGTGTCGATGAGATTGGTGATAACGAGATGGTGAGATGAGGCCGAGGATTCGCCATTTATGTTACCTGGCATTCACCTTATAGTTGGAGAAAGCCTCGGAAAAAACTCAACTAGGTAATCAGTCCAAACGGGTATCGAACCCGCACCCGGCCGCAAATTCAGACCGGCAGAAAAGCTCCTTAACCGACTGAACCACGCCGGTGGCGCAGCTCATGTTACTGCTTATAGTAGACTCCAAGTATTTGAAGCTGTCCACTTGCTCTACTGTCTCATTTAGAATTAGCAAGGTTACCTTCTTCACTTTTCTTCCTATGACCATGGTCTTCGTCTTGTTTGCATTTGTTTTCATCCCATACTGCTCACAGCTGTCATTTAGCTCCTGTAGCATATCCCTTAGTATCGTCTCCTCTTCTGCTAACATCGCCATATCATCAGGAAATTTTATGCACTTTATTCTTCTTCTTCCTACTTTCACCCCTCCCATGTTGTGAAAACTGTTCTTTATCAAATCCTCCAAGTAGATGTTGAACATGGTAAAGTGCATGCCTGTCGTACACCTCTCCCTATTTCACTTCCTTCTTTTGCTATTTAATTTTACGATATGATATTAAACGGTTAGTAAATTAAAATAAAAGTCGTCGAGTTCAGTATAGTCTGTAGTTTCTTTGGATACGACTGTGTGATCCATAAAGGGAAGAGGGTAATGCTTTCGTTTTCACATGAACGAGCAATGGTAAAATGCACAGTTAACTTCAGATAATGGTCTACAATTCCGCTCTCTAAATTATTTCACCGAATAGTAGAACTTCTATCACCAAATTTTATATCATAAAACATTTATTTCTCTAAATTTTGAGGAATGACTTGAAGAAATCTAATTACATATTATACAAATTTAATAATATTGTATTCGAAAGCATTTGTTTTACTGAAGAAATATATATGAACGTAATAACGGAAATTAAAATACGAAACAGAATTGAAATTGTATCCAACAGAGACATACACTTCACAACATATTCAACGGTGAAATATTAAACAGTTGAGAATTTATTGACTTACACCATCGCAATGGAAACTTTTAACTTTAATACTGCACCACCATGATGAAGGATATAATCATAATTTCTAAAATAACGGTAAATTTTACCATTGTCTGCAATATTCATTAACCTTCTATGCTACAGCAATGTAGAAATTTAGGTACAGAAATATACTTCAGAATATTAGTTTTTTTTTTTTTTTTTAATTTTCATCATTTGATTTATTCAAGAATGTTAGAACATATAACACAGAAGAATCTTTCTAAATTTTATGCTTGCAATCGAAAATTATAATTCTTCTGCTGTAACAGAAAACTGGAAAGAATTTATTAAAAGTGTAACAAAACCGAAATTGGCTGAACTGCAATAATGTGCAACGAAAATGTGACTTTACATAGAGGCGAAGTGAACTCTGGGAGGAACATAGTCGTGAAGGAAGAAGAGACTCAGTCGCCTTACTCATATTGACAAATAGTGACAACTGCGTGGGAAGACATCTTCATCGCCTCCATGTAACATATTCTGAAAATAAGCTGATATTATTATTGTGCAGTACGACGACCTGGATCAGTAATAAGAACAACGGCGGTGTGAAAAGGGACAATAGAATGTATTAAGACAACCCAGAGAACATTAAATGACTTATAAAATATTATATTTGAAATGCAACAGTAATGATTAGTAAAAGTGTAGACCTCTAGGGCAGGCGGAAAAACTTGTAAGGTGATTTATTATATACAGTAAGTGCAATAATAACTGCCAGCATATATATTTTGGGAAAACTTCAGACTTCAGATGGTCAAGACATACACAGAGAAAAGAATTAGCTCAAAAACTAGCAGAAAATATGGAATTGGAAATGATTTGCGCAATACCTAACAGAATATAATTTTCTTCTTCTAAATTAAGGGTGTAGATTACTTGGACACAAATGACCCCTTGTGCACCCCAGAAACTGAGATTAACCCACAAGACCGCAAAGTGTTAACAGTTTACCTGTGCTGCTGGGATTAATTTCTTCAGAAGAGCCAATGTTTGCTTCCCAAGATAACAATGCCTGATTGGCTTAGATCTGGGCAATCCAGCAAGATGTGAAATGATAATAAATAAAGAAACAAGAAACAAAAGCTGCCTAAATTCATGTCGAAAATATTATCCATCGTACCGAAAGTTACCTTAAACTTTAGCTATCGTGTATACATTTATATGCATGGCACTACGACAGGGGGAAAAATCACAGACAAAAAGAATGACATCAAGCATTTCTTCATTTTTTCGTTGCACTGAAATGCAGTGATTGAGTGTCTTAATAATGTGACTTTTATAAATTAAGACCAAAAGGATATGAAATGGAATCCTAAATACTGATGCAAGAAGAAAGAGTATGAACATAAATTGAAAATGATAAAGAATGAATAATGAAATATACACTGCCCACATGGTAGGGAGGTTGGGATGGGCAGGGCGGGACTCGACATGCAGCCACCTCCACGTGGTGAGTCCTGGGTTGTTTCAGTTCAAAAGATTGAAACAAGCTAAGAGCTGCAGGTATTCTGCGAATTATGGTACGAAAATTCATATCAATTGTTGGTGGTGCATTGTTCTACACATCTCCCGAGTTTGGAGTCGTTCGGGTCATTATTTCTGGGCGTTGCACTTTTCAAAAACAGATATCACCGAATCAGGTAAAATCACAATGACTTGTACTGAAATAATAATAAATATATTGTATAATATTTATTTATGATTGATCTAATTTAAAAATATATTTCGTCTCACGACACAAAATTCATTGATTTCACCAAAACATTTTTATTCTGTTTGATCACATACAGCACCAGTTTCGCCGTATGCAGTTGATATGGCAACAGGATGGAGCACCACCTCATTTTGGTGTAGGAGTGAGGGACTTCTTGAACCAGCAATTCCACGAATGGATATGCCGTCATGACACAATAGAATGGCCACCCAGATCATGCGACCTGATGTCATGTGATTTTTCGCTGTGGGGTAAGTTATCCTGAAAAACGATGTTTTTGCTCAAAAACCGCAGTATCTGCATCAGTTGCGACAGATGATCGAATAGTCATTCGTGAAAATCTATGAAAATCGTGAGTTATGTTCTGTCATCTGTAAATTAGTTATGAACTGTGTATTGAGAAACAGGGCCCTCCATTTTGAACAAAATCTGTAAAGGAATGTGTAGTCAAATGTAAATTGAATGTAATTGAATGCAGCAGCAGCAGTTTTACTTTGCGTAGCAGAGTTAACGCTATAAGGCCTTCTCTTCCACTCTACCAAGTTTCATAATATACATGAAATACTAAATTATGTCGTAGATTATAAAACAACACAAAAGAAGATAGACTACCTTAAAAATTACATAAAATAGGTATAGTAGAAAATTACAAATAGTCAAGATTAGTTACATAATATAAGGACAATACAAAATAAAGTAGAAAATTACATATAATCAAAATCAGTACCATGACATAGGGGAATATGTATATACACAACAGAGATCTGCGTCGGACGTTTTCGCTCGAGCGCCAAGTAGTTCATAGCATAAACCGATAAGTAGCGCACATGCATGATGGCTAAAATTGTCGCGAGCGATAAATCCTCGAACGGTATAAGCCGAGCGTTAGACATTCGTTCTTGTTACAGTGATGAACTGTGTGGTAACATCATAGATGTTTATTATTTCAAAACTTTGCAGTGTTTAACTAAGCTCTCCAAAACTTGCTTTAAAATGTAATATAAATGTTGTAGGTAAATGATGGTTTCCCCCCCCCCCCACACAGGAGTGATTTTGTTTTTGCCTCTTCTGATAGATGTTATTGTATGTAAATGTAATTATTATAAACGAAGAACACAATCACGATAATGCAAGAACCGTATCAAGTTTTCTAGCAACAACAATAATCTCTAATAATAAGGTATCAATCGTTGCGTCTGTAACAGTTGTGGAGCATGATTATTCGTTTTATTATATTTTCTGTGACGTTATCTCTGTACTAATATTGTTATTAATCTACTGCTATATCAACAATATTTTGTAAAACGTTTCTACATTGTCGCAGTATATAGGCGGAACACTATAGGCCTATATGCACCTATCATATTATATAATATGTGGTAAATCAAATATTGAACAATTTTTAATTAGGAATAATAACTGTATATCGAATTTTTTCATACTATTTCATTTATAACTTCATGTTACTGTTTTGGTACGTTCCATTAAACGTTTGTCATAAACGCAGAAAATAAAGCCTTATTTTTACCATGTGAGCAAAACATATGTGTATCTTACCTGTCGCCTTCCATATAAGATAAGAAATGTTGGTGAGATGACCTTGTACTGTGCTTCTATTTATTACGAACGTATCACGACCGATCTTATCTCACTCGAGGGTGCGACATTCGACCGAGTTCAAGCGAGCGATTTAACTCCAATGTAGCACTCTGATACACAGTTTATAAGACATAAACTGCTGGACATAAATTCGACGATTAATTCACTTGAATAATATACAGTTAATATACTAATAGGAAAATACATGTGGGTTACAAGACATAAATTGTTGAATAGTAGAGTATATGCCATACAGATACAAATGATTAAGTAATGTATCAAGATAGTAACGGGAAAAAAGAAGAGAGAGGAGAAAAAAACTTGGTCATTTAAGACTATTTAGAAACTTCCGCTAGAGTCTAGTTCTGTTCAATAAAAACATTTCTAAGTAGAGTGTACTTAAAGATTTTAGACTCCGACTGCTGCTGATTTTCTGTGACAAGGAATTCCAGGAACGGGCTGTGTGTATTGTGAAGGAAGCATTGATACGATAGAACAAGGTTATGTTGTGAACGCGTATCACGGTTGTGGTGGGATGGCAAAAGTGTGAAGAGAGGAACTAGGTAAATAGGTGTGTAAACATTTAAAATATGATACAGCAAACAGAGTGAATGAACTGAACGTCTCTCTCGTAAACGTCAGTTTAGAAGGAAAGTGAAATCTAAGGAAGTGTTTAGAGGAAGCGAACTTTAACCCATCCTGTATATGATGTTTATTTATTATTATGGTATTATTTATTAACAATATTAATATATTTCGGAATATGTATGATAAGTCTTTCTTGTGTTAAATAAAACGTACCTTGTTAACATGTTTCGACCTATTTTGGGTTATCTTCAGAACTGGTCGTTGTTGGTGTTGGCGGCTCTTGTTTCCTGTGTGGGTGCGTTCGTTGTGTAGAGTCAAATAACATAATAGAAAGTTAAAAAGGAATATTCACTTAAATTCCATAGTAGTATAATATTATACTCTATTAAGTGGATGAAACACATCATTCATAAAGAAAGTGATACTCCAAAGAAAGAGATTGAGTATGACATAAGTTGGAATTTATATTGATGGTATCTTTAGCCTTACAAAAGTAATCAATAAACTGATCAAAACAATATTACAGTACAAAGCAAAGTTACCTAGGTACTGTATCTATTTTAAGTATAGGCTAACTAATATTACATAACAAAATTCTTATCGCATTATGCTTTTAAGGTGATATTTGTGAGCAACTTCCTATCATCAGAATATTAAATTATTTTCTCGAAATCTGCTGAAGCTATAGAGCTGACATTTTTACAACACATGGGCACGTATCTTTTGCTTATGATGTAACAGTAGTTGCTTTGTTAATTCATTCCCTTACAAACAATTTCCATGCGAATATTTTCAAAAATTTTCAATACACTATCTTCAGTAATACGTATATACGGTATATTAGATTTACGAAAACATTCTGTAAGGCTACTAAATAAATAGGCCTATATACCTGAAAATTTCACTTTTCTATACGAAAAGTTGAGAAAATATTTCTTTTGAATAAAAAAAAAATCAAAGTTGTGAAAAATGAACATTAAAATTAAAACTTACATTCTTATAATGCACTTATACTTCACAGGCAAATCTAAAAATTAACATGGATACAGTTTTAATAAGTTCTCTTCCCTTTATCTATTGAATCAGTGCTGGCCATCCCTGAATATAGCTCGACCAAGCGGCATATACCACCTCTTTCGTCTAACTCTTTCCTTTCCGCTGTAAAGCGCTCAGGCTCTCCTGGGCTCTAAAGCGCGCGCTTGCTCCTGTGGGCATCAATTGACATCCCTGTACTAGTGTATCGAGTTGGAGATTCGAGGATCTAATGCCCCTTAGAAGAGGAGGTAATTTAAAAATACGATATGCATTGCTGTCGGTTTAATGTAGGTTAAATATAAGTAATGTGCAGGGGCGGCCCGTCCTTACGTGCTACAGTGCTACAGCACAATGATAATTTTTGCTCAAATAATGTATTTGCAATGCCATAGTATTTAATCTGTCATTTGACAATTTCCCGTGGTTATGTTCACGACGCGTTATAAAGTGTTTAGTCTTCGCTCTTCGGTGCCTCAGGGGGTTCGTTGTGCTACTCGAAACTCCTCATGAGAATGTAGACAGTTATGCGCATGTGCGAAGCTTAAATCACTGTTCTGATTGGCTATTTTTACGCGGGAAAGTGCTGTAGTCAGCTTCAGCACAACACAGCTTGGAGATTGCAAAAGTAAAGCGTAACGAAAGAATGCTTGTTTGTGGAGGAACTCGGAACTATTTACAATGTATTTGATAGTTCAAGTGTCCGACTGCTGCTGCCATCTACCTGTTGAAGTTCCTGTCAACATCTATACTATACTGAACAAAAGAGTGTTACAGATACAACTTGGATTTCTATACGGAAGACCTGACTTCCGAAATATAGATGGCTGTTCAATTGTTACATTACATAGTCTCCAACAATTTACAGGACCCATTCTGTGAAGTAACGAAGTTGTAAATATTTTGATTACAACACCAATGACCACTGCTGAGCCAGAAAGATGTTTTCTTGCTTGAAACGCATAAAAACGTTTTTAATGTACACTATATCCCAGGATCATCTCACTGCTCTTGCAATGCTGTCAATAGAAAAGAGTATGATGTCCAAGATGGGGGGGGGGGGTTTAACACCAAATGGCATGTTCTGAAGTACGAAAGAACGTCGTATGGTCTTCATATTTCATCACTAGGCACGACTCAAATTAAGATATGATAAATATATATATAAGTGTAGGCCTATACAGTAGGCCGATATAGAGATTGTAGCACACTCATTATTTTGACCACCAGCCGCTACTGGTAATGTGTGAAATAAATGACATTGTGAGTGATATCAGATATAAAATATATGTTGAGATATGACAGATAGAGAGGAAGAGTAAGAGGAGAATAGAACGGGAGTGTAATTTCGTTTTTATTTCCCAGTAAATCCGCCGCTGCGGTATTGTGCATTTCTTCCTCAAAGTATTTTCATTTTGTTGAACAGTATAACGCGGCAAGGCCCAACGTTGTTCAATTGAAATTATTATTTTTTTACAATAATAAATGTTTGCGTCAGTATTTCATTATTGTGCCGTGTAACCTGTATTTAATTAGATATATTCTATTGTGTATCGAATGTTAACTTTTAGGAATTTCTGGTAAACATTTCTGTAGATGTGGACGCAGGGTTGGGAATTTCGTGTTTCATGACGCAGTTGTCTACTTAAATGACGAAAGAGTAGGTCCACATCTGTGGAGTAACGGTCAGTGCGTCTGGCCGCGAAACCAGGTGGCCCGGGTTCGAATCCCGGTCGGGACAAGTTACCTGGTTGAGGTTTTTTTCCGGGGTTTTCCCTCAACCCAATACGAGCAAATGCTGGGTAACTTTCGGTGCTGGACCCCGGACTCATTTCACCGTCATTATCACCTTCATTTCAATCAGACGCTAAATAACCTGGATGTTGATACAGCGTAGTAAAATAACCCAATAAAATAAAAAAAAACGAAAGAGTATACTCAGAGACGCCGCAGCCGAATAGATTCCCAAACGTCCGAATTGATACCCAGTTATTCAAGTTATCCCGTACGGATAATGTCCGAGTTGATTCCCAGGTCTTGAATGGAGTCTGCATACATTTTATCCGAGTTGAATCCCACATTTTCTTTCCCATGTAATACAGAATTAGGACTCTCTATTTACAGGAAATCAATTACTACACGCAGTTTCCTTGTAAACAGGTATGGTTAAAAATGTGTCACTTAATCAAAACGGCTAATTGCTCCGTTGTATCATATTTGTGTATAAAATTAACTAAACGGATTAAAAATAATAAGTTAATGTTGGGAAGGAACTTCCAACACACACGCTTTAAATAATCAAAACGGCTAATTGCTCTTTATGTCAGATTTGTGAATAAAATTAACTAAACGACTAAAAATAATAACAATGTTTGGGGGGAACTTCCAACACGTAAGCTTTAAATAATCAAAACGGCTAATTGCTCTTTATGTCAGATTTGTGAATAAAATTAACTAAACGACTAACAATAATAACAATGTTTGGGGGGAACTTCCAACACGTAAGCTTTAAATAATCAAAACGGCTAATTGCTCTTTATGTCAGATTTGTGAATAAAATTAACTAAACGACTAAAAATAATAACAATGTTTGGGGGGAACTTCCAACACGTAAGCTTTAAATAATCAAAACGGCTAATTGCTCTTTATGTCAGATTTGTGAATAAAATTAACTAAACGACTAAAAATAATAACAATGTTTGGGGGGAACTTCCAACACGTAAGCTTTAAATAATCAAAAGGCTAATTGCTCCGCTGCTGTATTTAATCATTTCCTGTTCAATAAGCCTACTGCTCTTTCTCTTGGTTTTTTTCTGAGTGTTCCCATGACTTTGAAGCTTCACGTAAGTGTTACATTGAATTTATTTTACAACCTCAATGAAGTGAAAAATGTTCGGATGAAGTGAATAGAATTCTGCATTCAACTTGCTGTGAAACGCTTCACAACAATCTGTAGTGCGTTCTGTGTTTGAACTAAATGCTGCCCACATTGCAGGTGGAAACTCGCAGTTTTCTTTGATGAAGGTATCCAGTAAGTAATCAAAAACTCATCAGGCTTTTCATTCACGGGTTTACGAGCCATAAGATCAAAAGTGAAACAGTCTGCTACTTTTTCAACCGGTGGAAGTGCGGGCTAATCAAATATACATTTTAAAAGTCTCCCTATCTCAGAGTCCTTAATTTTAAACTCATTTGACAAATCCACAGGATTTATTTTCCTCCACCAACATTGCGCCAAATGGAACCTGCAGCCTTTTAGTATAGTTTCTGGCCAAACTGAGAGAACTGCTGAGTGAGTGCTTTTCTCAAAATCAACTTAAACAACATCGGGATTTGTACGATTTTTTTAATACTTGAAGAGTTATTTTGTATATTTCAACAGTTTTACCTTGCAGGAAGAAAAAACCAGAGGAACGTAATGATTACTAACTATGAAAATCTGGTAAAAAAAGCACCGGATAGGATTTGAACGTCCCATCTAATTTAATTTGCAATTACAGTTCATATAGGCCTACATATTTATTATATTATATATTATATTATATTATATTATATTATATTATATTATATTATATTATATTATATTATATTATATTATATTATATTATATTATATTATATTATATACTGTATTATATTCATAATTTTCTGCAAACCCAGCTGTCTCTAATCTTGCCTATACGCTGCCTTCCTCTTATTTTTCCCATATGATCGTTTATCATCTGATTACTTCTTCTTCCCCGAACTCTTCTCCCGTTCACCATTCCTTTCAGTGCATCGTTCAGTAAGCAGTTTCTTCTCAGCCAGTGAACAAAACAATTCATTTTATTTCTCTTCCTGATCAGTTTCAGCATTATTCTTTCTTCACGCACTCTTTCCAACACAGCTTCATTTCATATTCTGTCTGTCCATTTCACACGTTTCATTCTCCTCCATATACATATAGTACATAATTATACCTATATGTTATATATTCATAAATGCAAATACATGTTATTTTGGCACTAATCCTCTTTCACTATTTTCACTTCACTTTCATCTCACTCACTTCACTGGCACTATGACACATTTCACTGACATTATAATAGTAGAACACATTTCACGAACAATATAAACTTTTCACTGATCAAAACGTGTCACTACCAGTATATAGGCCTACTCGGAACATTACAATCAATCTAATGATTACACACCAACTAACCAGATAAAAAGGTTAGCCTACACAGTCGATTTTACGGCTGTATTTCAATATTTGTCAGATGGTAGTTTTATTCACAACTGAATGGGAAAATTTCAAACGAATTTTAATACCAGGAATATATTTTTTGAGGTACTACAACGGATAAATTGCAGCTCGATATACAAGATACGCCGTTCTATATACCTAATACGAGTATAATAAGCTCAGACGCTGTTTTTCTGAATATTACGTGTTACGGTAATAAATCATATGTCAACACTTATCTCATACGGTTAGTTTCTTCAATAAAAAAGGAAGACTTAAATATCCCAGGATGATAGAGTATCTGGAAAAACTTTTTTTTAATTACTATGTTTATTGCTCTCATTAAAAGAGATTAATCTATAAACAGATTTTCCACACGGGTTACCCAGTGAATATTTAAAAAAAAAACTTACCTTACATTCGACGTCGACAGTTCTGGACAGATGGAGGGTCCCTTACCTACAACAAAACAAAAAACCATATATAAGCCTTATACAATACATTATCACTGCATTATTATTATTATTGTTATTATTATTATTATTATTATTATTATTATTATTACTATACTAAAGGAGGGGATATGGAACAGTAGGCGGTTTTGAAATACCAGCAAGTCATCACTGTTTGGTTCTTTCATCTCGTGCATACTAACGTAACTTCTTCCTTATGTTTGAATTAGCGTCATAACGTGGCAGGTGCGCTTTTGGAAAAATGGTCTTACAACAAAAGAAGAAAATTTCTTTTGTGGCTGGAAAACTTTTTTGCAAAAGCGAACTGTATAAATTATACAGGGTTACTTAAAAGTCCCGCACCACCTAAATAACTTTTGAAGCATGTGGTTCAGTGACATGAAACTTGGTAGGTGAGGATAACCATATACTAAGAACTCAATAATGGTATTACCGCGTTTTTCTACTTCCGGTTTAACCGGAAGTAACTCCAACTCTCTTATTTTAAATGGAATACCCAATACATTTTTTTTTCAATAGTGCTCATTAAGAGCTTTTCAAAAAGTACCCACACACATATATATATATATATATATATATATATATATATATATATATATTTTAATAGTGCTCATAAAAAGCTTTTCAAAAAGTACCCACACTCGATACTTCTGTATAAATTCAGTGTTGCTATGTCAAGGAAACAGAAAAGTGTATGGAATATTAAAATAATAAAATACTCCTTCCTTGACAGAAACAAAACAAAGCTAGCTCAACTTCTAAATTATGTGTTCAAATTGGTAGCCCTCAGCTGCTTCACAATATGTTACTCGATCACAGAAACCATTTAAGGAATGATTTAACCAGGCTTTAGGAATATCTTGCACCACTTCCATTTTTATTTAGCAACACTGAATTTGTACAGAAGTATCAAGTGTGGGTACTTTTTGAAAAGCTCTTAATGAGCTTTATTCAAAAGTAAAAATATATATTGGGTGTTCCATTTAAAATAAGAGATTTGGAGTTACTTCCGGTTAAACCGAAAGTAGAAAACCTCGGTAATACCATTATTGAGTTCTTAGCATATGGTTATCCTCACATATCAAGTTTCATATCACTGGACCGTATGCTTCAAAAGTTATTTAGGTGGTGCGTTTATTATTTTAATATTCAATACACTTTTCTGTTTTCTTGACTTAGCAATACTGAATTTGTACAGAAGTATCGTCGGGTGTGGGTACTTTTTGAAAAGCTCTTAATGACCACTATTCAAAATATATATATATATATATATATATATATATATATATATATATATATATATATATGTATGTATATATATATATATATATATATATATATATATTGGGTGTTCCATTTAAAATAAGAGAGTTGGAGTTACTTCCGGTTA
Source organism: Periplaneta americana (assembly GCF_040183065.1). NCBI lineage: Eukaryota > Metazoa > Arthropoda > Insecta > Blattodea > Blattidae > Periplaneta > Periplaneta americana. The sequence goes on along the minus strand of NC_091128.1, from coordinate 6,730,616 downwards.
AACCGGAAGTAGAAAAAACTCGGTAGTACCATTATTGAGTTCTTAGTATATGGTTATCCTCACATACCAAGTTTCATGTCACTGAACTTATTGCTTCAAAAGTTACTTAGGTGGTGCGGGACTTTTAACTAACTCTGTACAACAAATACTGTTGTGAATAGCCTGACTGTTCTTAGGTTGTCTTGAAGGCCTTGAAATGTGCTTTCAAATAATGTAGTTAAACTTTTTTGTGAATGAGGTATAAACTGTTCTCTTCTTGTGTGAATGAGATTATAAACTGATTTTTGTGAATGAGGTTAATGGTGGCGTGTATCCTAAGTCATTACTCGTTGAGGCCGGTGTTACGCAATAGAGTCCTGCAAAACCGGTTGAGAATAATATAAATTGTACAACGATACTGAGCGCCTGGCTTATAGGCAGTATGCAAAGCTCTTCCACCATGCGGACTGCCTTATTACTCGGTTTACCGAAGACTCTATTTGTTTCGCTGCTGCTCTTGGATATAAAAGGCAGATCACGTCATTGAGCCACCCAGATATTACAGTTACCTATCTTCAAGATCAACAACATGAAATGTGAAACTACAGTCAGATTATATTGTTTCTTAAAACTTACATTCTATCTTCTTAGAAATAACTTCTTATTGAAATAAAAATGTATGTGCACTTACAGTAGTTCCATAGATTTTAATTTTACTAATATACTATGTACAGTATGAAGGTTATACAGGACTTATACACCGTTGGAACGTAAAACGTAACTAATAAACTACATATAAGCTATTCTATATATAAGAGGTGTACAATTACATATGATAATCGTTACACAACCTATCCCCCTAGTGTAAGTCTTGCACAGAAGGACAAGATGGCCGACTCCGTAAACAGCTGACCGTTTGTTTCCCTACTTTTTTTTTCTTCGAAAAATGAGTTAAATATGTCCTGTAAAGAAAGTTATACAACCGAAATGGTAGATTTAAACGATTATTTAATAAATTAAGGGGACATTGAAGGTATAAATAGGCCTAATTGTGGCTATAGAAAAATAGAACAGTAGAAAAATCGTTTTTATCGATTTAAATTCAACGATGAGAATTTTGAAGCAAAATATAGATTCGCCAAGCAATATATACTAATTGGTGCTAATATTGTGAAAGAAGATTTGAAGCAGGTGGATCTATAAGTTCTGAACTGCACATTTTAATATCACGTCGAAGTCTTCGCAAATGGAGAAGAAATGAAGTATTGGATTAATTTTAATTAGGCCTAGATCTATGAATATGGTGATTATATTATATAATCTGTGTTCTAATTCAGGAAAATGAATGGGTTATGCCTTTTTTTTTAATATATCCTTCCCTGTCGTCTTGGGGTACAGAATGGATTTAAGCACGCTTGAGTTTTGTTACTAAATGCACTTGCCTCTAAAGGTCACAGACACTTTGAATCAATTTTTTTTATAATTCTCTGCAAAAGATACACCAATGAAATCATAAAATTGTGCCAAGTGTTCATAAATATAAGAAATCAGTGTTCTGGCGCGAGTGGATATCTAAGTGCTTAGAAATGTCAATTTAGGAGTTTAATATTGTAAGTGGTTAAATGGTGTTTCCTTTAGTATAAACGGAACATACTTTTTATTTGAAATAAATTAATGAGAGAAACTTTGTCCTTTCAGCAACCATTATTTAGACATTTTAGCTTTATATGTTAAGTCTGACCTAGTTGCTTTATGAGTGGTGCCTTCTTGGTATTGCTCGTGAGGTTCAGACCCGTTTTTGGACAGATGACCAAAGAATAATCGACAATATCTCTTTTTTGTCCTTACAGCCAGAATAAGTACCGCATATATCTCGTCCTGCTTACGATCCAAACATACGTTTATGGTAGTGTAAAATATTGATAGAGTATTCTCATGGCTTATTAATATACTGCCTACCTATTATGAAAGACGTTTATTAATCTACACAATGACGTATTATAGTACTGTATATGGTTCTTAATTTTTCTGTCCCAATTTGGAGACTGTATTTTCTTCCCGCTTCCCATTTCTTTCTGTGTGAGATCTGTGCTCTAGACCAGTAGTCGTCAGCATTCGCTGAAATGTGCAACGGGTACGCGGTGCGCACGGTCGTGCAACAGGGAGAGATAGAGAGCATACCCGCTAGCAGCTACGAGAGCACTATAGTGCACTGCGTTTTCAGCGGGTAAGAGAGGCTAGCCCCAGCGTGCTCTGTGCTGACGACCTCTGCTCTCCGTCCGCGATATCTTACATAAACAATAAACATTTACGTAATAACGATTATCGGGTAACATAAATCGAACGAGATTCAGTCGATATGTGACGAGAAAGAGTTACGACCTAATACAGTAAAATGATGAAGTTATTACGTATATTGTTTAACACTGCTATAGAAAAACGCCAACTAAGCCTCTAGCGTTTATTAGTAAGAAAAATATATATTATTGCTTGTTATTTTATAACCAACTTCTATTAGTGAGACTCTAAAAGTTTAAAATACATATAAACGATAGCCTACTTATGAAGTTACTGCAAATTCAAAATAATAAAAGTGTAGCCTATGTGTTATAGTGTCGAATCAACTGTAGGAGTACTTGCAAACACTTTTCTTCAATAAGACAGAGTAAACTTTCTTCAGTTTTTACCCTGGTTGTGTACTCAAAAAATGTCGCTTTCATATATGATTAAGTGCGCTTACTGTCATGTCTAGCCTACAATACAGTCAGGGGTAACGGCTTAAAAATAGAATATTCGGTCGGATGTACAACCTAGCCGATTGTATCTCTGACCAGTCGAATCTAAACCCCAATCTGCAGTATTCTATTATGAAATACATCAGGAAGCAGAAAACTACGGAGCCCTCGGCAACAAATTTAAACCATCTTGAAGTAAAGTTGAAAGAATCGTACAACGAAAATTTTGGAAGTCTGAATTCCAAACCACAAGATAGCAATGCAGACTGTACATACATTTTGTGGAAGTCATTTTTTTTAGATACCAGTGGAAACTTTTGGGTAATGTGTATTTGAGATGTGGCCCCGTGAAGAGTCCGCAGAATATGTGTCATACCCATAGATTTGTAATTTTGTAATACTATTTCTTTTCTTCATTCTTGAATAAACTCTTTTAACACTTGTAGAATCACCGATCAACGTTATAACTTCTTTACTATAGGCCTATTAATATTATAAAAAAATACTTGGCTGACTAGTTTCGATGTGATGTCCGTCATTATCCGAAACCTAATGACGGACACCACTTCGAAACCGATCAGCGAGTTAATTTTAATATTAACATTAAACACGTTATAACGTTAATCAATTATATTATTTTCAATGTTTTCTCACGGGTATTCCAAACATTCCTCTCTATTGCATAAACCCATCCTTTTTTCGATCTTAGTCTTTTAAAATTTTGTTTATTGCATGCATCATTTGTTGTCTATATTTACGATGTAGTCAAGCCTAATATATGTACTATGTATTACCACAAAAAAACTGTATTTTCATACGAATATTTTAGACGATAGGATTAGAAAACAAAACGGTATTCCATATCGCTCTCATTTCCTCCAATAAATCTACACGGACAGCAAAATAAGTGTCAAAATAAATAACTGTATATCCGAAAGAAAATTAGTTAATAATGGAGTTCGACAAGGTTGTCCACTATCACCAACTTTATTTAATATTTATATAAATGAAATTATTTTAAAATGGAACCAAATCTACACATCAGGAATCAAAATAACCAGTGCTCTAACATTAAATACCTTACTCTATGCCGATGATCAAGTTATAATTTCCAATTCAGAGGATAATTTACAAAGAGGATTGTATACATTAAATGAAATATTAAAAGATTTTGGGATGGAAGTTTCAGCACAAAAATCAAAAGTAATGGCATTTTTAGGACAAGACCCAGTGAGAAGTAAGATAATACACAATAACCAATGCCTCGAACAAGTGCAAAATTTCAATTATCTGGGTTGTGAAATATCTTATCAAAATGAAAAAGATGTGAACAAGAAAATTACCAAATTTACACAAATTCTAGGAATAATAAACAATACATTAAAAGCTAAATTAGTACAAAAATCTACAAGAATAAAAATATATAATACACTAGCATTACCCACCCTTCTATACGGAAGCGAGATTTGGACATTAAAGAAAAAAGACATGAACAGAATCAAAGCAACGGAAATGAAATTTTTCAGGAGAACAGCAGGATATACTCTTTTAGACCGAAAAAGGAATGAAGAAATTTTAGAACAATTAGAAGTAGAGTCAGTAGAAGAAAAAATCACCAGATACAAATTCAATTGGCTAGATCATGTAAGAAGAATGGAAAATTCAAGAATCCCAAAAATTATGATGCAATATAAACCTAGAGGACATCGTCGACCAGGAAGACCGTTAAGAAGACTGCTAGATGGGGCCGAAACAGGTCTACAGAGGCCTAATTCGTGAAGGATGATGATGATTATTATTATTATTATTATTATTATTATTATTATTACTATTATTATCATCATCATCATCATCACCACCATCATTTTTAGTAAGTTAATAAAACCTTGACTGCTAACCTAACAATGTAGTTCCCAGTCGGTTTGTTTCGAAACTGTTTCCAGTCACTACCTGTACACCTTGCACGCGAAAGTGAACATCGATTCTAGTTACTATGCTTGAGAGTATCTTGAGACAGGGCCAATATGAGATTTAGGAGGAGAATGAACCGTGAGTAATGTCATTGATTTCAGTGTATTATTCTTTGAGATATTTCAAGGAAAAACATTTAATACAATTTTTTTTTGTTTCCTTTTAGAGACAAAAATTGTTTTATATGAAACATTTAATTGGGAAAGCCATTGATTTAATTCCCAATGTGATCAGCCAATTTAAGAGAACAGTGTATTATTATGATAAATGAATTAAATAATTTTTGTATCGTCCTTTAAATGTACAAAAATTTGATCCGAACAAATGTAGCATTGAAAAATTCCTCTGCTTTTAATAATACAAGGAGACGAGGACGCCATCGATACATTTTCAACTTCCTAAGTTATCGATATGTTTTAATATTCATTCTGCAATAGTTATTTACGTAACTAGGACAGAAAGTGATACTTTTGTGGACGAGTGAGATATTTACTTCACTTGCGTTGGCAGCATTGTTGCTTACAGATAGCTACCATTGTTGGCAGGATTGTTATATCTTAATAGTTCATTGACACAGGTTATGTTGGTTCGTTCCAATACAAATTTAAGTGCAAGTTTTGGCATGACACAGAAGTGACACAGTTTGTAAAAATGCATAACAATTTTAACTCGTTTTGTTCTCTAAATCAATATTTTGTGAGATGTTTAGAAGCTGACTTCGCGTCTGGCGTCAGACTGTTATTCTGTTGTCATTGTTCCAGTTAAATTTCCTCACTTCCACTGGATGCGTACTGCAATGTAATTTTTTTAATTTGTAATATATACAGAGTTATATGTAAAAAGGGCTCCAGTCCTGGACTGAGGACATTTCTTCATATGTCACTTAAAACAAGCAATTCGTATTTTTGTATAGGCATAAACGACTAACGACCATTCATCACAGATCTATGCAACCATGGGTAACACACAAATTTTCAACACTAATTCACATTCTATAAAATATGGTCTGAAGCCCTTTTTGCATAGAACGATTCATTTACTGTCAAATTTTCCACCGTAAATTCTACATAGAAATCAATGTCATACAGAGAAAAAAAAAAACGTACTTAGAAGTAGCTCCTCTATGTATCAAGCATCTGTCGTACTTTGTAATATTTGTGTGGTAATCTTCCGTTCGGAAGATTTGACAATTATTTTCAGACAGAGCCATCTATTTCTTATAATAATAAACATGAAACTAACCTCTCAACTCGCGAAGAGATTCTTGGCAGCTCTGTATTATCCAATTTTTCACCACACACACATATTACGATATATTTGTATAAGTTAACACTTCACCATTGACTGAAAATCACCCACCGCGGGTCCGCGCTTTCAATTACACAAGGAGACGAGGACGCTCAGTAGTACCAAAATATCATAATGTTCAGTAAAGTCAGTCCATTTCCTTAAAGTATGTACACTGTATGTAAATGAAGCAAAAATAACTGTTATAAATAACATAGTACTTTTCATTCACCTATAGGTTGTTTCTATATATTTATTTACTTTTATACAAAAGTCAACGGAAGACAGTATCAACCAAGTTTACTTACTTTTTCGGCCTTGTGAAGATGGCTATCCGTTGCCACCTCCCTCAACGCATCATGCAGTCAGGAATAATTGATACTCATTGTTGCTACATCTTTTTAATTCAAAACATACTGAACGCAGGCAATATTTTATGTAAATTGTTGGTATGTTATTAATTGTAAATATCCAACTTTTATATGAATATCTATTAGTTGGACATCAGTTATTTATTAAATTCTATATCGTAAGGCCGAATGCTATATAATCGTATAGAGATAGTTATGTGTACGCTACGAATGCTGCAGCCGAACTATTTCGAACGGCTGTCATGGCATGGGGGGAGATGTGATGTAGAATCAGCCATAACTGTTTGTAGTGCCTATTTCACTTGTTGAGAATAATATGAAACTGCAAAGTCTGATGCAGACAGACCAAGAAACAATGTGTAGTATGTAGTATTACGATAAGTTACATTTTCTAAGTTATTTTATTTTACAACAAGAAATATAAAAAACGTGCAAATTTGTTAATCATTAATCTACGTATATGGGCAATATAACTTTTTTTAACGTAAATATTAAGAAATTAATTATCAGTGATACCCACGCATAATAAATTAGGGCGACCCAGACATAAAGAATGAAAAAACAGGGCACTGATTCCGGGGAAAGCACAGAAATGTCCATTTATATTTACATGTTAAAACATTAAGGGCCGTATTCATAGACATTTTTAGCGCGGGCTTCCGGTGGATGATCAGCTTTTTTCGTATTCATAAACCAGTGTTAGCGATAGGATATGATTTGAATTCTGTACTAGTAACCAGTGGATAGCCGGGGCTAGCTTAGTACGCTCGTAGCGCGTGCTGCGAAATGTCTATGAATAGCACTCTAAGTAGTTAATTTATACTTATTTTTCAGTTAAAGCAGTTCATATTTTTTATACGTTCCGCAAAAAATTGATTCCTCAGATGCACCAGCTTAACATCCTTCGGATCGAACCGAAACGTACAAATAGTACCTAACTAAGGGTTCTGAATCGAAGTGTAGTCGGGAACTTGCTATGCAGTGACAATATAATGTATTACATCATTTTGTAAACTTAGTATCACATCAACTGAAATAATTCCCCTAGCGCACACAAAAAATAAACATTTCTTCCTTCGAAGGCACGTCTAAATTCTAACCCTGCTGAGTGCTCCATCAAATTCCAGAAATAATGTAATATTTACGTCAGTAATATGATTAAAAACATGGAGAATAATATTGTCAGTGAATTAAAATATCTTCCCTCACTCGCATGTGCACAGAGTTCCTATGCAGACCGGTCCACAGTGCAGTGGGCCAGATGCTCAATCTGCAGGAAAAATCTCAATTTACCGATCCTCACAAAATCGACCATTTCTATGTTTATAGTTCGGATAAACATCTGTTTGTCAACATCCTTCAAGGAAAGGGTGAAAGGAACTGGTCATCTTATCCCATTATCTCCTGGCCTAATTGCCTCCTAAGTGGTACCTTGTTGGTATCACTTGTAAGGTTCAGACCTGTCTTCTGACAGTTGACTAAACAACAACTTCAAAGAAATTAAGATTGCAGTAAGATTCAGCGGCTTGGAGAGACCTCGAAGTGAGCTTACAGATGAGGATGCGATACATTGGATACATTGCGAAAACTATTCAAGTTCTATATTGTATTACTTTGAAATGGACCATTTTTTCCCTGCCATTTTACTGATCACATTGAAGTTATGATTCAACTGGTTCTTCTCAGCGAAATCAAATGGGAGACGCCTAATATCATTGATGGTTAGGCCAAGGAACACTTTTTCTAACTGCAATAAATAGTTTTCTAAATCATTTCCCGGGTATTTTGTAAGAACTAGACCTCTGCCCATCACTTTCACATTCTCGTATTTTTTGAAAGGAGGTGTCGCTGCAGCAGTCGTTAAGTTCGAAATCTCCATTTCTAAAAGCTGCCATATCTCTCTCCAGTCGTTTTGACTCCTCTTTCCCTAAGTCTTCTTTTCAGCCATCTATAATAATGAATTAAATAGAAATATTAGTGACCGATTCTTATATTGTAATAGTACAAGTCAGGCAACCTATTAGTGGTGCAACATAGGCAACTAAGCCATTTTCCATATAACCAAGCTTTTCACTTCATTTACAGCGTATTCCAAATCTCAGCGCTGAGCAATCTGATGACATCACGGTATTCCGAATTTCAACGATGGCGTCACTGATGCTCCACCGGTGTCTCACCGGTGTCTCACCGGTGCCATCAGCTTGCAGAGGTGGTGGCAGTCTCCATCAGCCGTCATCAGTGAATCAGATTGGTTCTTGTATAGGGCGAGAATTAGCAGACGAATGACATCGTGCACTGTTGTGTCATGGCGGTGTGTTCTGCTTTGGTTCTGCTGTATTGTTTGTATGTTAATGGCTTATGAGCGAACATGTCAACGGACCAGTTATTACTACCGGTTCAAGAAATAAATTGTTTATGCTCTCTTTTCTTTGAACGAGATGGCAGTACGGAAATTTCGCAAACTTTTGCTAGCGTAGCACAGACAACTTATAGTCGCCATGACAGCCATCGATCCTTCCAGCCGTTTTGTTCCTATTTCGCTGCAACGTGACGTCATTGTTGTCCACCGGTCCTGTGAGATTCGGAATACGCTGTTATACACAGGGGGTGCTCATACGGCTATGCGCAGACACGTAAATTTTAGACAGTTGACGCATGACGTCACCGAGGAAGCTAAACAATTGGCAGTATGAATTAAAAGCAAGCTATAAGTTGTTTTCTAGCAGTGATTCTGGTTACGTGTGCCCTAAATGTGACAAATCTGCACTCATAGTGGAATATTTCCAAATAAAAATGCGTTATAATGAACTGAATTATATTTATAGCAGTTACTGTTGTTAATTCGGGCTTTCACGTGTTTTATAATCGTAGTATATAGGTTATGTATTTAAGTTAGCCCACGTGGTATTAAGTTAATTAGTTTATTGTAAATATTTTGTGCCTAAAAACATATTGCATTATTTACCATGCCCGGTTGCGCAGTGTTTTCGTGTAAAAATTATAATCGTAAGACTAAAGGTTCAGATTTGATTTACCACACCTTTCCCAAGGATGACAGTGTTTGTAAGCAATGGATTCATGCTTGCAGAAGGAAAGACAAAATCAACATTAAAAATGCCACCGTGTGTAGTGTTCATTTTCTACCAGAAGATTATGAGAGGGACCTGAAAGCCGAGCTCTTGAACATTAAACCTAAAAAGATGCTTAAAATTTCTGCAGTTCCTTCATTGCATCTGGACATCGATTCAAGACCAAACAAGATGAATATAGAGGCTTCATCTTCACACCAGCCAGAGTCACCACAGCCTATTTTCAAACATAATAAAGTGTTCACAACTTCATATATTCATAGTCAATGAATGGCATGAGGTGGCTAGCTTTATTCTCCAACCGACTTCACCCCGTGGAGTCATGGTAATTTTAAATGAGGCTGAAAGGGCTCTAGAGCCAATCTAGGTCCAAAGATGTCAAGCATAATATGTTTGTAACATTTAATATAGTTTATAGCTTTAAGTGAGTTATGTTAATAATCAGCTTAATGTGTATTATAACGAGTATTTGAAAATATAGAACTGATGATATAGTAATATATATGGAAAAATTATGTCCCTATATTAATTAAAATACATAGGCCTACTATCAGAAATAATTAGGCCTACCCATGGCTTTATTATTTCTGCATGTTCTAATAATATTTATTAATGTGTTATGTTTTCTGTCATTGTTATTATGTTTGGAAATTATTAGCATTCACTATGTAATTGTTCTATTTAATAACGAACATTTCTTATGAAGGGTAACTATATTTTCTGATACAAAAATATTATTTCGTACAAACTCTTCTCCACTTTAGAAGATGAAATTACTTGTAACACATAGGGATAAGACACGCTTAACATAGTTTCCTTTTGTGAGTGGTGCATTTTTCCTCACAAATAAAAGTTAAACAAAAAACAAATTGTCGTTTAAAAGAATTTTGTGCGATAACTTGTTACAAATACTTCGGTGCTAGGAGGCCATAATGCATCCCGTGGCTAACGAGCTTCCGAAGTGACGTCACGAGTTCGTCTGCTAGCGGAAATTGCCGAGTGGCTCTACCTTATAGTAAATCCATATACCTTGGTTATGCAAGCATGCGAAAAATACGTGTTAGCATTACTTTATGTAATTTCTACTAAAATCGATAAAATACATAGCTATGCTCACAACATTATATTTTAACCATAAAATGCTTACAAAAATTCCAAAAATATTACTTGGATGGGTACAGTTTTCTATGGATTCTTCTTTTTACTTCAACGCAGTTTTAAACATGCCGATTCTTTCTTCTACCATGCTCAACTAGAAAGCAGTAACCAAAAACGCCACCAGAGGACAAGTAGCGCTAATAGTTTCCTGCAAATCGCTAGTGGTACAATATAGGAACGATACAATATAGCCAACTCTCCCTTATATATATATATATATATATATATATATATATATATATATATATATATATATATATATCGAGCCGAACATTGAAATAAACCTAGCACAAAATGATCTAAGGAGTACTATATATTTCGAACTGTATTGAATTTTCGGGAAATTTTTAAATCTGAGCAATTTTCCCCTCATTTAGGCATCTTTGCAAAGTTTCAAAATTTCATAATAACAAAACATTTTATTCAGCAACGCTTTTTCTTAATCAGAATTAATATTATGGAAAAGTACAAGTGACAATGGAGTTTTGTATAATGCCTCTTTATGGTGCTAATATGAAACCCTTTAAGTACTTTAGAACATAAACGTATTAAATTTTCTTCCTGTGCACAACAAAATAATTTCTCTTCCCATTCTTCTACAATTATTCGTTTTGTTGCACTCTTTACGTTTAATGGTTTTGAAACAGACATGCTGATCGCCAGTTACAACTACTTGTCTATCCTGCAGAAGTCTGACATAAACTGCCGCTTGCTGACCGCTGCACTAGACTGTGCACCAATAAGCCTGGCTTAAATCCCAAATCTATCCGCAGCGCATACGACGAGAAGGCTACTGTTGATAGTAATTCGTCCGTCTGGCGGCCTTGGTGCTATTCGACAGGAGTAGGCAACGTGCCGGTACCAGTTTTCCCTTCTCTTTTCCTCATCTCCGTCACCATCATCACACATTCCCTACACTGCACTAACATGAACACTTACATTATACCCTAGCACACAACACAATTGTCCACAGTTATACATCATACATAGCGTGGCCCGCCGAAGTGGTGTACAATTTGAAAAATTGATCACAGCCCTGCCATCTATACGCAATATGTGAAACCTAAATCACGCAAGTGAAGTGGGTAGGCATTGGATACACACATTTCGTTATTGTGTACCTTTTTATTTACACAATATGTTCAAAATAACTACCCTGCTGTTTTGCACAAAGCACTAAATGCCTCAAAGTTTTCTTGCACCCTCGACAGCATGAAGGGAGAGATATTTTCACTTGCTTCCCTAATTCTTACCACAATATTATCCCTGTTTTCGAGTAGAGTTTCGTAAATATTATAACCCAATTAGTCCCACAAAAGATATTCATGGACGTGAAATCCGGCGATCTTGGTGGCCACTCATGTAAAGGAATGTTAAGACCAATCCACCGACAATGTTAGTTTCTATTTAAAAAGTTTGAACAGGTGGTCTTGTTCCGTGAGCTGGATGACCATCGATTTGGAAGATAATACTCGGTAATATATTAAGAGAGACATAATCGAGTAACACACCAAAATGCTGGGTCAGAAAGGCCGAATACAGTGGGCCGTTACTGTTTTCATCGATAAAATAGGCCCAATAATCTGGTCGTTTATGATATCTCTCGTAACGGTGATGAGAAAGGGGTCTTGAATGTGCACCTGCTTCCTACTATGTGGATTGGCGTCTACGTAGTGGTGTTATTTGCGATGGTTGATTTTGCCCTCACTCCCGACTGTGCACTCATCTGTCCATAAAATTGTCTTACGAAGTTTTGATCAATATCTACTTCAAAGATACCCTAAAAATTCCATAGTGTTATTGTGGTAATGATTTGGAAACCAACCTGCTTCACAAACCACATGCAAAATTCTTCGTGATGATGGTCATAGTCACTAGTTTCCAGCCTGAGTTGTGTGTCGCTCCATTGTCATTTAACTTGAAAACATACTAAACACAATATAATGATCAACATAATCAATTGTTTTCTTGTAAAAACAACAAAGAAAGTAACTAAGCCCCATTGTCATTTAACTTTAATACGTATTAAACATAATATGAGATGTGAACGAAACGAAATACTACTGTAGGCCTATACTGCTAGTTTTCATTGTTTTGTTGTTGTTGATGGCTCTCGAAGTTTCTTTTATTAACTCCTCGGCCTCTTCTGCAGCAGTCACTGAGCAATCTTTAACGAATTCCTCATCTTTTAGCTATAAGCCAGGATATTCGATAACTTGCGCGTAATATTTTCTGTCGAGAGGCTTCATTCTGGGGTGCATTTGACTCCGATTTCAGTTCATTAGGCCTAAGTCTACATTCTCTCTCCAATCCTAAGAGAAATAGATTTAAAAATATGTTACAGAACTGATGAAATCGCATCAAGTAGGCCTAATATGCACTCATAGTTTTAAATAAGTAAGTTCAGTTCCAGATGCTTAATAAAATAATAACTAAACCCCGAACATACCATAAACATAACTTGTTTTATATCTTTTCACAGATATTACGAAAATATCTTTTAAAATTGCAAATAAATACCTGTAAATCATTCGCTTTATGCTTCCTATCAAAGTGGCGTTTAATATTGAAGCGTTTTATATGCGCAATTTTAAACCCACATATTAAGCAGCAGACTTTCTTCTTTTTGTAAGTAACGGAAATTATTTCTGCCACTCTTTCTGAAACTGACGTCCCGAGATCGAAGCCATACCCGCCACTGAATGAAGCGTATCTTTACGAAGCACCAGGCGGAGGAGATGGTCGGTGGAGTGAGGCAAGGAAGCTTTGAGTGCAGTGGCCCTTCGGAGCCATTTTTTCCCATGATTGTTCTAAATACTGTCTATAATGAGAAGATCAATAATATAATAAATTAATAATATATGTATTTGCTATTTAATTCACATTTCAACAAGAAATAGGCTATAACTATGAACGTTTAATTCTATTTATTCGCTCAAATCGATGCTTAAGTAATAAAAACCTTTCTTATCGCATATTATCAATAAGTAAGCTTTGTATTTCAGCTACGTCTAAGCTGGAATACAGTTCCTACTCTCATACTGTACCTGACGTCACAGCCCAGGGATACGTCCCGTCTGATACAACATAGAACCACATCTTACTCACACTCACTCTAGCCGGAACACGGTCATAGTGAGTGCTTTAAACCAGTAAAAAAAAGGTAAAGGTATCCCCGTAATATGCCATGAAGGCACTTGGGGGGCATGGAGGTAGAGTTCCATGCTTTCCATGACCTCGGCACTAGAATGAGGTGGTGTCGTCGGCACCACGCTCTGACCGCCTTTTACCCTCGGGAAAGACCCGGTACTCAATTTTATAGGAGGCTGAGTGAACCTCAGGGCCGTTCTGAAAGTTTGGCAACGAAAAAAAAAATCCTGCGACCACCTGGGATCGAACCCCGGACCTTCCAGTCCGTAGCCAACTGCTCTACCAACTGAGCTACCCAGTGAAGAGTAAAAAGTCGTATTATTTACTTAACGTAACATTTGTATTTGTGGCGAAGAAAAAATGTTCGAAGTATGAAAGGCTGGAGGACTTAATTCAGGAGTTCTGAGCCAATAATAATTTACATTACATGTAAGTTGTGCAAAGTAGATATAAAAGTTACAAGAAAACAGTGCATTGAAAGACACTGCAATACAAAAAGGCATAGAAATATAGTTGAATGTAACTCAAAACAAGCAGTACCATCAAACTCTGAGACAGAGTACGATAAGAAATCCATGTTTTGCAGGGATCTACAGTGAGTGTAAAAAGTATTCGCACGGTGGGTAATAAAATATATAGCAATAATAAATGTGCTTCAAATCCTATACTCTCAACTTGTTAGGCATGAACATAAGTTACGCGCAAGTATACACATTCTCTGTTATTTGTGTACATATAAACACAAAATTCATTGCACAATTCTCACAATAAACAATTACGTTTGATTAAAACACAATGATGCCAAACAAAAATAGGAACAAAAAGTATTCGCACACTGGTCACACATTAGTCAGTTCCTTTTCAATTTCAATATTTCGTAAGGTAGCCCTTGCATTTTACAATAGCCTCTAACCTTCTGGGAATAGAATTAACTAAATTTGAAGTAATACTTGCTGGAATGTTCCACTCTTCTATGACTGCAGTCTTTAGAGACTCTTTGCTGGTAATATGCCTGGTTCTAAGTCTTATTTCTAAATAATCCCAAAGGTCTCGATTGGGTTGATGTCTGGTGACTGGGGAGGTGTCTGAAGGTATGAAGGGATGCTATAGAGAATCCACAGTCGAGTATTGTGGGTCGTATGTTTGGGGTCGTTGTTTTGCATGAATATGAAATTGTTCCTGATGCCCAATTTTTGGGCGCTAGGCACTACATGATCCTTCAGAATATCAGTGTAACGTTGGTGATCCATACTGCCCTCTACAAAAGCCAACGACTCCACTCCAGCACCCCCATACTAGTACTCAAACTCCACTGTGGGATAAAGATTTTTCTTTTCCAGTTCAGCATTTTTTTTTCTCCACACAAAACTTCTCCCATCAGACTGAACTTACTTTCATCAGTGAAAAGCATTCTGTTCCAAAATTCTTGGGGCCGGTTAAGATTTGTTTCAGCAAACTTTAACTTATTAACTTTATGATGTAGTATTTCCTATGGGCGATTCTACCATGGCATTCGCTGCTCCTTAGGAAATTTCGGATTGTACTGTTACATACACTTATACCGAGATCACATTCAAGCTCTGCGGCACTAATATGTGGATTCTTTTTAATTTTTAGTATGATTGCTCTGCCACTATATTCGTTTATTTTTCTCTGACAGCCACTTCTCCTTAAATTTTCGTTAGAATTTCTTTCCCCGCATCTGACTATGATTCTCTTGATGGTTGACTTACCTCTATTCACAGTCGTTGATATTTCACTCAGTGTTTTACATTGATTGTGCAGACGAATAATAGCAGCCCTTTCTTTCTTAGAAGTTTCTTTCCCTCTTAGTCCCATTTGACGTGATAGCTATATACTACTTGGGATTCTAGAATCAAACTGACTTGGAACATGCATAAGGAGTGTTTTCTTAGTACCATGTGCCTACTGCGTTCCGCATGAGTGCTTTTATTCGTAAACAGAGTTGAGTTTGCGAATACTTTTTATGCTGTAATTTTGTTAGGCATTCAATTTATTGAACTATGACAGAACCTACACGCAAAATTATAAAAATCCATTGTGTGTATTTGCTATGTGATGCATTATTATTATACGTGAACAGTTTATTTCATACCAAGAATTAATAGTATTTCATTTAGATCTCAATTTGTAGTAAAAACGTCGTCGTGCGAATACTTTTTACATTCACTGTATGTGCCATGATGGTCAATGCCAACAGCCCTTCCGCTTAATAAATTGAACAATAAACACTTTAGAGAATTTCTAGAAAAGTACAGGAAGGAAAATATATTCCAAGTGAGCCCCAACTCCGTCAGCACTTTGTACCCATACTTTTGTCACGCTGGTAGGCCCTGGCCAGCTCCGAGCTGTTGCGCCGTTAGATTATAAAGTCAGTAGTTGCTCTACTTTTATTTCAGGTTGGATGTACTCTACGAACATGCAGTAAGAACATGTTTGTCTGTCTCTTTCTCTGCTGCATCACCTGGGTTCCACCTACTATATAGACTAATTACCTGCAACTGAGTCTTTTCGTAGCTTATACTAAGCTTATCAATAAGTGTCTCCCTTTGTAGCTGTGTGGATACTGCCAGTGGCGTAGCTAGAGTTGAGCTTAAACGATATTTTCAAGTATCTGTGACAACTGTGACTGTGACAATTAAATATCTGTGACTTTTATCTGTGATTTTGTCACACCGATATTTTATATCGCTAAGTAAGCACAATATGCATGAATTATACCGATATTTTGTCACACCGATAAAAATTAACAGGAAATATTGAAGAGCAGTGCAATGTGAATACGATTTCTCTATACACATGTCACACCTCAGTGGTTTATATGGGAAAATCCAACAAATAAATTATGTACATGTACCATTAACAAATAAATACTAATCTAACTCAACAGTAACATGTAAAAAGTTAACCTCATATACCAAGAGGTTATATCGTAGTTGATTGTAGATATGGAATCAGTTGATAATTTTTAATGTAGTTGGGTACGGAGAAATTGAGGTTATGTGATTATCCTAATCGTTTTAAATTTGATCCTTTTTATTGTATATAATATAATCGATAAATTATTTTAAGTCGTGTATTAACATTATAATATTGAGTCAGAATAAAAATTAACGAAACATAAGTATTCGGAAAAACAATAGAAAATAATTACAGAACAAGACAGTTTTTCAGACAGGATTTTACACAAGATAAAGTATTGGTAACCAATGGTAATATTATTATTATTATGTAAATCGTGTAATCACTATATCATTTATAATAAGATGGTGAAACTAGCGCTGAAGTAGTTTCGGCAATTTCGGATGTGAAAATCGTTGCATTTATAAGGATTTTTTTTGTGGAGAGACAGTTGCTCAGGTTAAACTAGCGCTGAGGTAGTTTCGGTGATTTCGGAAGTGAAAATCGTTGAATTTGATTGTTTGTGGAGATGCAGTTGATCGTATATCCAAGGCATAACAAAGTCTAAACTAACCAAACCTAACCTGTCACAGATTCGTATATGCAAGGTGTATAAGGGGAATACGAAGGAAACTACCTCAAGGTTAGTTTAGTCAAATAAGTTTTATCTCGTTCGGTTTTAATTCTATAGGTGCTGTTGTCGGCTTGTGAGAAATGCTTCGAAAGTTCGGAAGAGCATAACGTTCAGTGACACGGAGTGAACTAACATGATTTACGTTTGATACCCCTTATTTTCAAATGTAATTAATTATCCCATTTATGTGTAAGTGTAGGTCTATTTTAAAAGTGTGCAAGGGCAATGAGAACGATTTGTTGGAGCAATTTCTGCTAGATGTCAGATCTTTTTGGAATTTATAAAATTGACAATTTTTGCTAACTACCCCATATTATTATATTTAAAAGTTGAAAATTACTTGCAAGTTGATGATTTTAACAATATCTAGATAAATATCACTAAATATCAAGTTTAGAACATTGATTAGGCCTATTAATTGGGTGAAATAACACCCCACACGAGTACCAATGTTAGAAAGCACTGTGCGATTTCCTAAGCGTTAATAACCATAAACAACATACCGGTAATGAACTTATTACGAATAATTTTATTTTAAGTTTAATTATTTTAATTAATACTATCCTGCACTGTTCGTGTTAGAGCTATACATTAAAACTGGATCATACATAAATGAGAGAAGTACATGTAAAGCTATTAAAATAATGTAGGCTCCTGTAACTATTCTGTTTGTAATTAATAGTATAACTAAAAAAAAAAAATATTGTTACTGCGTAAAAATTGAGTGGAAAATACTTATACATTAATATATATTCACAGTAATATGAAAATGTGATGATCTCGGGGGAATATATAAAATATTTATAAAACATATATTCAGACTTAATATGAAAACAAAATGTCAGATTCATGATTATATTATTATAATGTCGCTAATAACTTTGCAACACATCATCACTTTGAAAAAAATAATATTGAACAAAATATCACGAAAAAATAATCAAATACCACCGCCCGATTGCTGTTATTGTATCATGCGCATGCGCAAACCCACGACGTAGAGGAGAAAATATCAGTCGCAGACGTTGCAACAGTCACAGAGTACTGAATACGGAGCAGATTTCGATAGCGATATTTTGTCACAGATATTTCGCGTCATCAGTCACAGGTTTATCTGTGACAAAAAAATACCTGTGACAAAATATCGGTTTGTGAAATATCGGCCATCTCTAGGCGTAGCATGAAATTTTGAGCAGGGGAAGCTAACTCAAGTTGTCTTTCATGCAATGTGAGAAAACGTATTACAAAAATACAGTCTTAAAATAAATAGTAGTCAATGTCAAGTCAGCAGTCGAAGATTGGTTGGAACATCGTAAGTAACACCAATAAGGCATGACCTCAAATGATACGTAATAAAATACGATTTCACGGTTTACACATATCTCTAACAAATAGACACGTATACGTATAACATTAGCTCACTCCCTGTCATACTTAGAGAAATCACAATATTAGTATCATTACGTAAGTATGCGTCTGTCTTTTGGTTGTGTCCTTCATTGACAGCAAGGGAGTCGGTCATTTGTTTTTTAAATCACACTTTTGTTCGTAAGTCAGTCTTGATAATACAATTGTCCTAAAAAATTCAAGTAAATTAGTGTCAGGAACTGTTATTTCACTCATTATTTATTATATCAGCCACAATGCACACTAACACTTCAACTGAACACAACTGACGAATAGGGATAACTCGGAAACTACTTATTTTAAATGTTAAAGCTAGCTTCTTTTCGAACCTTGCGACTAGGGTAGCTTAGTTAGAAGGGATGGAAAATCTGCGGGGTGGATTACACAGAAGAAACCGGTCTGCTTGGAAGCTGGTGTGTGCAGGCTTCTTGTTTACTGCTGCATCACAAATAATCCTGAGCTGCCGCATCACAATATTTAACGCGTAAATATAAATTCTATTAAAATTAATAAATAATTTTCTCCATAAACTGCAGGTTTATTATTAAATTATTATTAACTGGGGAAGCTAAGCTTTTTAGCTTACATTGACGCTACGCCACTGGATACTGCAAGTGGTTTTCAACACAGGACTGAATATTCATCCGCTGTCTTGTTATTGCTCTGTGTTATCTCTGCGGTGGCCCTGCGTCATGCCGATACCGTGATAGGAAGGTCCGAATGTGTCCACACTATCCGTAGTGATGTGTAAGTCGGAAAAAAGCGGAGGTTTAGCGGAATAAGGAATAAATTCATCTAAGTGTAGGATTTCCCCGAATTGCGATAGACCACTTCTTCACATATTTGACCACCAAATCACGACAGCAGGCACTGAAGGTAGACTAAAAGGTGAAAATCTGCCTATCTGCCAGTCTTCTTTCAGAGCAGACCGCAATTATGCGGCAATATTATGCATGGTACGTGAAGCAAAATTCTCGTAGTTGAAATATTATGATATATCAGTATTGTTTACGTACAGAGTAGAAAGTAACTAATATAAAGTAACTAGAAAATAAATGACCTGGGCCGGCTTTAAGCCGTTTGGGCCGATTTATCCCATTTGGGCCCCACGCCTATGGAGGCCTCGCAATGATTTTTATTCTCAGAACTTATCTGCGGATACTATAGGAAAATGCGCAGCAGGTCTGGAAGTGGCAATGACAGAAGTGACAGTAGAACAGACACAAGAATAAGTGAATAACATAAAGTTGCTAATTTAAATGGTTACAGGTTTGTGGAGTGAGGTACTGAAGACAATAATTCTTTCAACTGAAATTAAAATCCGCATTATTTTATTTTTATTGCTCTTCGGATCTTTCGGATCCTAGTGATTGTTGCGAAAGAAGAAAAGTTTTTCCAAGCTTAAAAAGATCAAAACTTATTTGACATCAAAGAAAAGAAATACAATCCAACAAAGGTATCATTTTGATATATCGTATTATTGAGCAAAATTATAAATAAATAAAAATTATAAGCAGACAATAAGGAATAATAATAACAATAACAATAACAATAATAATTTTAGTTGGTGTGAAATTAAAAGAAATAAAACTGTGATTCGTAATTCTCCAACAACAACCGATATCTTTAGACTAACAACTGGACTTAAGTCCAGTATCTCTTCGGAATTAGGGTTTATACTATACTTCTCCATAACGTGTTCTCTGTAGGGAAGAAGATTCAACTATGAACTTATTAAACTGCACAGCTCTCAACATTTCAGAAAATAAAAGTTGTTAATAAAATCGCAGATGTTTACTGGTATATTAGAAAATTAATGAGGAAAATCCAATGTTGCATGTACTTGAATAATTACTATTTGAGATCAGTAATGCAGCAAGAAGGTTTGGACAATTTGATAAATTTTATTCTGTCCATTGAATATGAAAATTACCTGGAGATTGTTAAATTTAGACAAGATTCTGAAAGTCCTTGAAGACAACTTTTCCACATTGAAGGCAGTAATATTAATATGTCTTTTTATTATCTATTCATATGTAGTGGTAGGGCTAATGAGACTTAATAGAAATAAAAAATATAAATTGCTTCGTAATAATGATGTTCTTACATTTTTATTAAAAAGAAGTGTAATATTTTCACAGAGAATATAATAAGTGATTTTCTACCTATTTATACTATTCAAAGAACCGTAATCAACATATCGCATAGTTTGTTTACAGGTACGTTTAATTTGCACTAAGTCACAGCCTTTTTCTAAATGCATATTGATTGATTTTCTTTGAATTATACATTACTACTGGCTTGTGCAGCAAATGCTGCAAACTAAGTTAATTAGAAGTTCAAATTAAAATTTTTACAACTTTATTTCCAATGAAGAATACCAGACATTTTGGAAGTTATTTGCTTCCATGATAATGAAACATACCCCTCTGAATGGTTTTCTTCATGCTAAATACTTTTTATTGAACCTATACGTCATCAGTTCTTGAGTTTCAATGAGACAACGCAGGTAACAAAGTCAGGACGATCAGTCCGTTTTTCATGTGGAAGTGAAGCAGTAGGCCTAGTTATTTCAGGTCATTGCGGATTGCAGGTGAGAGTTATGAAAATACCAGATTTGCCATGCTTTCCAATAATAGACATAGCGTCTTGGTATAGCTACTGCATGTTTCGTGAACTACCTTGAAATGTAGAGGGTAGAATCACTTTTTCCTGCTAAGAGATCTTGCTAAAGTGATCGGGACACTACAACATTTTGTAGGCCTCTTGTTTTATCAGTAAGTAATACCTTTTGGTCTTCCCTTAGGCATTGTAATTTTTGCGTTTCCTCCAGATATTACTCAAGAGAATCACAAACATTAATATCTACATCACTTACATACAAATGGCTTTTAAGGAACCCGGAGGTTCATTGCCGTCCTCACAAAAGCCCACTATTGGTCCCTATCATGAGCAAGATTAATCCAGTCTCTACTATCATATCCCACCTCTCTCAAATCAATTATCATATTATCCTCCCATCTACGTCTGCCTCCCTCAAGGTATTTTCCCTTAATTTCTTCCAACTAACACTCTATATGCATTTCTAGATTAACCCATACGTGCTACATGCGCTGCCATCTCAAACATCTGGATTTAATATTCCTAATTAAGTTAGGTGAAGAATACAATGTGTGCAGTTCTGCGTTGTGTAACTTTCTCTATTCTCTTATAACTTCATCCCTCTTAGCCCCAAATATTTTCCTAAGCATCTTATTTTGAACATACTTAATCTCTCGTCCTCCCTCAAAGTGAGAATCCAGGTTTCACAACCATAAAGAACAACCGGTAGCATAACTGTTTTATAAATTCTAACTTTCATCTTTAAATATCTACACCACACCACCATTAAATATACTATCGAAAAGACCCATACCACTTGATTAATAACTATATAAATATTTCATTTCAATAACAATATTGTTATATTACTTAAGTTTTGTATAGACTACTATATAGCCGTCACTCAGTAAATAGTATAGAAATAAAGACCTAACTTCAAATATTCTGTACGCCTACTTATATAAACCTAAAAGATTTCATCATCAATAAAGCATTAATCTGTATAATTAGTGACAAATACATCATGGCATTCACTATAATAATATTTCATTTTTAATTATAATGTCATCAAACATTCCTCAGATTTGTAGTTTTTAATATCCAATACATAGACAGCTGTACTCTGAAAATTACACACCAGACACACTGACCTGTAAATTCTTTTTAGAAAGTCTTGAAGTTTTTGATTATCAACATTACAGAAACATTCTGAAAAATGTACACAAATGAAGATCGACAGTCGCCCTGGGTGGCTAAGTTAGTATAGGTCTTAGCGCTGGCCTTCTATGTCCGAGGTTGGGGTTCGATCCCGGCCCAGTTCGATGGCATTAAAGTGTGCTTAAATGCGACAGCCTCATGTCACTAGATTTAGTGGCATGTAAAAAAAATCCTCTGGGATAAAATTCCGGCTCACCGGAGACGCTGATATAACCTCGGCAGTTGCGACAGTCGTTAAATAAACCATAATTTTAAAGATCGACATATTGGAATTATGATGTGAGAGAATCTGAGTCATCTGAACTCTAAATATATCAGCGATTCTGCAGGTCTTAGCCTTCAAGTGATATTGTTTATTTTAGTGTGTTTGTGTTTTGTTTTATTGTGAAAACCCATTATTTCTCAAAATTCTCGACAGATGGATTATGGAAAATAGGAAAATGATGTAGAAAATTGACTTTTCATTTAAAACTACCATTTTTCCGAAAAAATTTGGGTTCCAAGCTTCAAAATGAGAGGTCATTTATTAAAAACTGTTCAGTCGTTTTCCCTTTATTTCAATTAGCAATTAAAATTATATATATATATATATATATATATATACAGTATAAATGTGACGCACCGTAGCTCCGTGTTCAAGGGAGCTCCTCTCGGGCAAGGGTGCAGACAGCAAGTGGTCGAGAGCGCGGGGATGCGTGCAGTGGCTCAAGTCGTGTTTTACTCAGTGGAGCGGCTTTTATATATATTTTCAAATAAATGCTTTTCAAATAAAAATTTTCAATTTAGCTGTATACAAGAATTGTTATTTAATATTATGCAAATTTGGCTTTCATGTAGATGCTTCCTGTGAACCAGGCCTTAATAATTTCAAGAGAAAAATTGTTCCGGAGCCGGGTATCTATCCCGGGTCCCTTTGCTTATCGCCCGCGGCCGAGTATATCCACACAACTCAAATGGGCTGATAAGATGCCAGAAACCCAAATTTGAGAGCACACTATTACCTGTACGCTGATATTACTCCAATACACCTTGCACCAAACAAATTAATTAATCGCCACGTAGGTGTTGCTGGGTATAAAATGTAACCAACAGACCTTGCACCAATGAAATTTGTAATCCCCGCGTAAGTGTTACTGGGAATGAAATACAGCCAACATATATTGCACTAATCAAATTTGTATTCGCCGCGCAAGTGTTGCTGGGAATCCAATATAATTATACCACAAACACCAATCAAATTAAATAATCGCCGCGCAGGTCCTGATGGGAATACAATACCACAGTCTACTATATACAATTGCGAAGCTTGAGGTGTTTTTTTGCAAATCTCGTGATAAAGCGCTCCAAGCGGTTAGCAACTAGAAACAATAGACTGTCCATGGTCGACTTTGGACTGTGTCGTATTTCTATCGAGTGCTAGCTCGTTGCGTATTTCACATTGATGCTTGTGAAATGTTCGTTATTGGTTATAATGAAAATGTTAATGGCTAAAATATAATAATTGGAATAATAATATGGGACAAGGAGGAGACGTTTGTAGTGCTACAAATTGTAGCAACAGTAAGAGAAAGAGGCCAGAGTTATCCTTTTTCCGATTTACGAAAGATTCAGAAAGGTTCCTGGGTTTCCACAAGAATGCTGTGCAGAAACAAAACTGTTAATTTGAAGTTCTTTGTGACTGTTAGAATACATTATATCCTTAAATTTCACAATGAAATGTTTCAGTCTAACCGACCGGTTAAAGTTCTGTCACTTAGGCTGCTAAATTTCCAGAAAAATAAAGGTTAGGTCTACTTTTTTTTTCAGAGGATATATTTTTAATTGTAGCTATTAATTTTGTTATTATTTTTATGTGTTATTTTACTAAAGATGTAGAAAAATTAAGTTTGTTTTAGTGAAATTTATTGATCAAGTTTTATTTTCAATTCTGGTGGGATTATTATTGCTTAGGCCTACTTTTTTCTTCAAAGGATATGTTTTTAATTATAGCTGTTTATTTTGTTGTTATGTTTATTTGTTGCTTTACTAGAGACGTAGAAAAAGTCTGTTACAATAAAATTTATTGATCACGTTTTATTTCCAATTCTGGTGTGATTATTATTGCTTAACCTCATCCCACTTTGTTAACTACGTAAGCCTACACTACAAGTACCGGTAAACGTAAGTTACTCCATTAATTCATGTTTCCATTATTATTGTTGTAAAGAGAAATGCAAATTAATATTCATTGGTTTCATAGTTAATTATCGCTATAATCTTGAATGAGTGAAGCTATTATAGTAAATTTCAGTTCGTTTTGCACAAACAAAAATTATATAAACTTATTTCTTGCAGGTATCTTCGAGTTAATGGTGGAATTTAATATACTTCATTAAAATAATAAATTAACTTTATGCATTTAATATTTCAATAATGGAAGGAAGGTGTTAATTTTTCCAAAAGAACACGACAACGAAAGTGTAATATATTTTGTCGGCTGCTAGGAGAGAGATCTGCGATGATGAGGCGATAGTAGCGATCCTAGTGGTGGGCAACTACCCATGTTTGCATTTTTACTACATATTGAGCTTCGCGACTGTGACAATACCTAGCACCAATTAAATTTGTAATCTCCGCGCAAGTGTTGCTGGGAATAAAATACAGCCAACATATATTGCACCAATCAAATTTGTAGTCGACGCGCAAGTGTTGCTGGGAATTCGATATAATTATACAGCAAACACCAATCAAATTAAATAATCGCCGCGCAGGTCCTGCTGGGAATACAATACCTAGCACCAATGAAATTTGTAATCTCCGCGCAAGCGTTGCTGGGAATAAAATACTGCCAACATATATTGCACCAATCAAATTTGTAGTCGACGCGCAAGTGTTGCTGGGAATTCGACATAATTATACAACAAACACCAATCAAATTAAATAATCGCCGCGCAGGTCCTGCTGGGAATACAATACCTAGCACCAATTAAATTTGTAATCTCCGCGCAAGTGTTGCTGGGAATAAAATACAGCCAACATATATTGCACCAATCAAATTTGTAGTCGACGCGCAAATGTTGCTGGGAATTCGATATAATTATACAACAAACGCCAATCAAATTAAATCATCGCCGCGCAGGTCCTGCTGGGAATGCAATACCTAGCACCAATGACATTTGTAATCGCCGCGCAAGTGTTTCTGGGAATGAAATGTAGCCAACATACTTTGCACCAATCAAATTTGTAGTCGACGCGCAAGTGTTGCTGGGAATTCAATATAATTATACAACAAACACCAATCAAATTAAATCATCGCCGCGCAAGTTCTGCTGGGAATACAATACCTAGCACCAATGAAATTTGTAATCGCCGCGCAAGTGTTTCTGGGAATAAAATGTAGCCAACATACATTGCACCAATCAAATTTGTAGTCGCCGCGCAAGTGTTGCTGGGAATTGAATATAATTAGCCTATACTTCGAACATAAAGGGGCAAAGCTTGCTGGGTAGTGGCACCATGGTTAAATCAGCTGATCTAGGACGGGAAAGCGAAATGGAATATGGAAAGTCCATTGTGTGTTTAGTGAAATACAAGTGTTTTGAATTGATTTTGGGGCAAAAAAATGAGAAATAACGATAATATTTCGTAGGTGGGTACACTTACTACTTATTAATAACCTCACTGCAATGTATTAAAGTGCGATAATGTTATTTAATGATGTTTATTTATTTCGTAAAATTTCAGTATACTGCCAGAAATTTATCTTAAGAAAAGAGCAGATTTGTCTGCGTTTGCCGAATGTGTATCATCACGCTTACGAATTTAAATACATAAAAACAAATAGGCCTACCTCAAGTTACCAAATTACCATAATTGTTTCGTGTTCCTCTTTCAGTTTTGCAGTCGAATCTTCAGTAGGTCTCAAGTTATTGCAAGAAAGTAATTACAGTGTGTCCTATTCAATTGTAAAAATGGTAATGTCTTGTGCAGCATATAATTGCACCCAAAGGTTTAAAAAAAAGGAGCAAGATATCATTTCACAGGTAAGGATTAAATTTGTAACTCTTAATAGTACATTAAACAAGGTACACATACAATAAAATACATACATACATACTAGACGGGCTGATATCATCATAATTGATCGGCAGAAGGATAAGGGTGTCATTCTTGATCCCACAATCCGTTTTGAGATGCATGAGCAACAGCCACAAGAGGTGTGTCGTGAAAAACAAGTCATATATGAGCCTTGTTGTCAGCATCTTGGAGCACAATACCACATTACACATTGGACAGTTTTTGGGCTCATGTTCGGTGCCCGTGGCACGATCCCACGTGAAACTTTAAATCAACTTAAACAATATAAAATTTCTGATGCAACGATTGATGCCATAGGATCTCACGTGTTAAAATCATCCTTAGCTATAATTAGTAATCATTTGTACCCAACAAAACTTTTATTGTAAATGATTTCCTACGTTTTCCTATCTTAATGTTTTTTCTTGTTCTTTCCAAATGTCACAAAATTGTTTTATTATTCTTTATGAATTGATTAGTAGGCCGATCTATCGAATCCTTATTTAGGGCGGCTTTTGTTTAAACAAATTTCATTCACTTTAATACCATAGTTGTTGACGAGCGAGTGTTGTATCATTCACATAGTGCATTGTGTTTGTGACAAGGCTAAGGTTCTTGGCTAAACTAGCGCTGAGGTAGTTCCCTTATACACCTCGCATAATATATAGGCTATGTGTAATTAATGAAAGTTATTGACGTACAAGTGTTGCATCATTCACATAGTGCACTGCGTTTATGACATGACATTGTTTAACATATAACTAACATAACATGGTCGCTTCTAACCTAATTGTTTACTTTATCGATACCGTAGTTGTTGACGTAAAAGTGTTGCATCGTTCACATAGTGCGTTGTGTATGACATGGCGTTGTTTAACATACGTTATATAAGTAATTAACATAACATGGTTGCTTCTAACCTAACCTAGTAATTATATACTTTATTGATACCGTAGTTGTTGACGTGTAACTATTGCATCATTAACATAGTGCATTGTGTTTCTGATATGGTGTTGTTTAACATATAGGCTAAGTAACTAATTTCCGAAGAGTGAGGAGTAGTCTAAAGCATGGCTGGATGGAAGTCACACAGAAAGAAGTGGGCAAATAGTGGATACGAACGGTATCGATAAAGTAAATAAAACCAACTTTGTATAAATAGCCAGTGAAGCTATCGTTGAGGTACTTCTGGTGATTTCGTGTGTGTGTGTGTGTATGTGTGTGTGTGTGTGTGTGTGTGTGTGTGTGTGTGTGCGTGCGTGCGTGTGTGTCTGTGTGTGAGAGAGAGATCGTAAATGCAAATCATAACAAAAGCTTAAATGAACAACACCTAACCCGTAACAGATTCGTATATGCAAGGTGTATAAGCAGAGTACTGCAGTGCTAGTTTAGCCAAATAGCCTACAAGTATATGTGGGACACAATCACAATGTCTTTTTTTTTTTTTTTTTTTTTTTTTTTTTTTTTTTTTTTCTCCAGCTTCCCGTCTGATCCTGAGCTACTAAAAATGATTTATAAACATGAAAAGGGAGAATTTTCATCCATCGAAAAAATATAATAAAATATGCTCAAAACATTTTGAGGATAGCTGTTTCGACAAGCAAAGGTTCGGCCATCCATTTCTTATAAAACGATCGGTGCCAACACTTTTCGATTTTCCTGAGCATCTCAAGAAAAAGGTTTGGCATCGCAAGCCTCCTAAACCTCGTGATGTAGGTCTAATTAATACTTCACAATCCTACAGCTCTGAACAACCAACAACAGTAGACCTATCACAGCACCCAACCTCAGTTGGAAACTCAAACGAAAGGATTAATACTTCACAATCCTTCAGCTCTGAAGAATCGACAACTGTAGACCTACCACAACAGCCAACCTCAGTTAGAAATGAAAAGGTTTAAGAGGAAACACTTCATGGGCAACTTTGAAGAGTGTGACATGAAGTCTCCTAAAAAGGCTAAAAAGTGCCTATTCATGGCTCAGAATACGATCAACGATCAAAGAAAAAGAATTAGAAACTTAATGAAGAAAAATGTGAGATGTAAGAAGAAAATTAATTCTTTAAACACTTTAATTGTCCACTTACAAAAGGAACTGATGATAAATGAAAATGCTGCAACAGTGCTGAAGGTTGGTTACAGATATAGTTAAAATGTAATGTATTTTAAAAATCTTGTTTTAGTATTTTTATGTCAAGTCCCTACTATAAACTGGTCTTTAAAGGAATATGTCACTTGCTGGTTAGGTCAGGTGACATTGTTATAACAATTTTGTTCGAAAGAGGGTACATAATATATAGTGTGAGAATGGAGAAACACATAATGGAAAAACAAATCATTCACAGTATAGCAATAAATTTTACAACAGAATCTAACCTAACCCAACCCCTGAGTGATCTAATCTAAGAAATTACCAACTTATTTGCATGTGCACTTTCATATGTTCATTGCCCTTAAAATGGGAACGTTGATGCTTTTATGGTTACCCATATTATAACATTATTAAACAAAATTAAAAAAAATTAAATTGACTTTTCATAAATGATGTAAATAATTAGGCAAAACAGCAGGATCTGAGAGATTTCATGGTTGTGTAAAACATAGAATGTTTCCATGGATGTTAAATTTAGAGCGTCAGGTATAATATAGTTATCCATCCATCATGGCTCCTCCTGTTTTCCTAATACTGTATTTGTCTGTTATAGCTATGTTGTTGAATAAGGAAGCAAGAATTTAACTATTATTTTATTTTTCTCCTTAGACTGCATTTTCTGGTCCTGCAGAGGAGCTGTTTAAAAGAATGGTAAAAGGAAAAAAGATACTTATTCTCAGCAACTACGAAGTTTTGCCCTTACACTACATTTTTATTCAGCAAAAGCATACGAATATGTGAGGAAAACATTTAATACATGTCTTCCACATCCCCGTACCCTAAGAAGATGGTACCAGCATATTGATGGTTCACCTGACTTTACACAGGAAGCATTAACAGCGCTTAAACTAAAAGCTGAAGAATCTGAAACATCAGGTAAATCAGTTGTGTGCAGCCTTCTCATGGATGAAATGGCCATTAGGAGTAAGATTGAATGGGATGGTAAGGAAACATGTGGCTATGTTGATATGGGAACTGAGATTGATGACGATTCACTACCAGAGGCGAGGGAGGCACTTGTGCTGTTAGTGAATGCTGTTAACGATTGTTGGAAA
The DNA here is from genome assembly GCF_040183065.1 of Periplaneta americana. Classification (NCBI taxonomy): domain Eukaryota; kingdom Metazoa; phylum Arthropoda; class Insecta; order Blattodea; family Blattidae; genus Periplaneta; species Periplaneta americana. Next base: position 6,700,832 of record NC_091128.1, on the reverse strand, counting down.
GTTCCAGTTGGATACTTTTTAATTGATAGTTTTTCAGGAGAGGAGAAAGCAAATTTAGTAACAAATGCACTTACAATGTTACATAATACTGGAATTCATGTTGTTAGTTTGACGTTTGATGGTGCTGCCAGCAATATAACAATGACTAAATATCTAGGGGTTGACATCTATCAAAATAGTGCAAAGACCTTTTTTTCACATCCAGTTACAAATGAACCAGTGTTTATTTTCCTTGATGCATACCAGGTAAGAAACTCCTTAGCCAGTTTAGGTGTGATATACAACAGCGATGGCAGTGCAATAAAGTGGGATCACATATTAAAGCTAGTTGAGAAGCAACGTGAAGAAGGATTAACTCTGGCTACTAGGGTTAGAAAGCGTCATGTCAATTGGGAGTCAGAAAAAATGAAAGTTAAACTAGCTGCCCAAACTTTAAGTAATAGTGTATCCCAGGCACTTAATTACTTAAGAAACACTGGGTATGAAGAATTTCAAGACTCTGCCCCTACAGCCGAGTTCGTTGAATTATTCAACAATATCTACGACATTTTGAACAGCCGCAATCTGTTGAAGAAAGGCTACAAGAGTGGGTTTTCCCCAAAGACTCAGGAATTGATTAAAGTGTATGTACATAAGGCAGAATGTTATATACTAGGATCAAAGGTTTCTAGTCCTACTGGAAGCTCTGTTGTCCAATCAAGGAAAAAGACTGTTTACTATGTTCTCTTCCTCTGTCTTCTAATCTCTTCACAGTAGGATCTAGATTTGTATTTGACTTTTTGTTTCTGTTATATTTTGTATCTTATACAGTTGTGTTTAATATGGTATTTAATACCGTAGTTGGGTTTAGGTCATATACTGTGATCCTTACCAAGTATCTGCAATTCTTTCATAGTAGGGCCTACATTTATATTTAACTTTTGGCTCTGTTATATTTTGTGTCTTGTGTATATTTTGTTTAATCCCTAAGAGTTGAGATTTAGGCCAAGACTATACAAATATTTTGCATGTGGGCATAATTATTACTTACTGGTACTATGATATCCTTAACCAGTGTCTGTATTTCTTCCATATATTTAACTTTCGGCTCTGTTATATCAATATGTTGAACAGCAACTTCATGCCGGTATGTCAGAAAATTCAATTTTACAGGAGAGCGAAAAAAAAAAAATTAGTAATATTGAAAAGGAACAAATATCTGACGCAGGAGGACATTTAAATTTCTTCTTCTCAAGTTTTTATTCAAGCTTTGACTTAAAATATGTTTGCAGAGGATTCGGGAAAATTTCTTTGATAAGAATTAAGTGAAACCTGCTTTTGTTCATATTTTTGCCATAACAAGGTTGCTGTTGAACACCAATATTTTGTATCTTGTGTACATTGTGTTTAATACCTAATAGGTGGGGTTCAGGCATAGCTATACCAATTTTTCCCATGTATGCCTAATTAACTTTTTGGTTTTGTTACATTTGTATCTTGTTATTTTGTATCTTGTGCACATTGTGTTTAGGGTCATTCCATGCCAATGCAACCAAAGGCTGATGCATAAACACCACCAAATTAGCTCTTTGGAAAGTCTGAAAATTAGAAATTTATTTGTCATATTTCAACATGAAATCCAGTTTTTATTTCCAGTACAGTGAAATGTACATTTATGCATTATTATACAATGAAAAAAAAAGTCCATGACTTGTTGCAAAGAAATGTCATTTAGCCTTTACCATGGAAGTATTTTGTATGGATCAGTATACCTGTGAAATTCTTATTTATTTATTTTTTCTAGCAGCACCATCAGAAAAATAAAGTATATTTTGCATATTGGGATGCCTTTTCCTAAGATACTGAGTTAGGCCTACAACTTGAAAGTACTGGACAGCTACAGTGCTAATTATGTTCCAAATGATCACTAATGATGCACATAGATATGAGATACCTCAGATTGAGGTTGTGGCTATACTACATCTCAAGTCTGATTAGTGAAATATGTTACTAGTCAGTGATGTATGCAGTGGAGGGGGAGGAACTGGAACTAAAACAGTTTCACTAATGTAATTACTTGTGTTTTAATAATAGATCTGTTTAATACATTTTAAACCATACCTGTGATGTAAGCTCCTATTAATATTTATGTTTATTAATAAATTGTGACAAATAACTTCAAAACATCCATAACAAATTTGAGAATGCACCATTAAGGTAAATTATTTCTTATATATTTCAGTGATTCATAATCTGAAACAATGCTCGTGCCTGTAACTCACAATAAAATTCCCGAAATTAGTGTCAAATATAAATACTGGTATTATGTTCTTGAAAACTTCCTATATTCTGTTTCCTTAACCTTTTTATTTCAGGTGGACTAACAAGTGAAGAGATCTTTAGGTAAGCTTACCATACATCCCATAAAAAATGGGATAGTCTCCTTTCTTGGCCTAGGTGTCCCTGATAAATGACCTGATAACAAAGGAATTAAACATAACCCCCAGTCACGAACACATCAACAATTATAGACAGAATTGGCTCCAGCATTGTCAACAGGATGGACCGTTCCAGATTGCCTCGACAGATCCTCAGCTACATACCTCAAGGGAAAAGATCTTTGTGTCGGCCCTTAAAAAGATGGAAGGAGACAGTAACAGGCCACTAGGCCAACTGCTTGAATGGCTGATGATGATAATGTTTGAATTTGAAATCAGCAAACGTAAATGAACTTGGTATGAAGGGTAGGGTGAAGTGAAGAAAAAAAAAATTGAGTATGATTATGTAAATAATCGAGACTTATCCATGTTACCAGCCATACTCTTTTACTCCTACCTTCTGTGCTGACTCTACCAAACATCCTATGTGCATGTGCTATCATCTATACCCCATAGCACAGTTAATATCTTTTCTTCAGTTAGTGACCAAGAGCTGGCCCTAGTAATGAAAGAATCATGATTATTAACCCACTTTGTAGCATACAATGATTTTAGTTCTCTCTTTCGGTGGAGAGAGTCTGCTTCAGAAATAACAGTGTTAAGTACAGCCACTCTCTTGGGCAATGCTGACAAAAATGTAGAAATTGAACTCGGTATTCCCAGCTGGTTGTTTAAGTATGGCACATTGCAGAGTGTAGAAATGCACAGGTTGATTTCAGGATTAAAACAGTGTGTATAGAGGGCTCATCTTTTAAGATAGACACTGCAAGCCATTAAATTTCCCCGATATATTACACTCTCTAAAAATATCTTTGTCCATGAACATCATTGTAGTTTAGACCCAGGACCTTCAATTCCTTTATACATTTCGTAGAGGTCATTGAAATGAAAAGAAATTGTCTAATGCTGGTCAGCGATGTATGCAATGGATGGAGTAAAGAACAGGCCACCCTACCCCATTTCCTGGTCTAGTTGCCTCATAAGTGGTGCCTTGTTGATATCACTTGTGTGGTTTGGATAGTTGACTAAACAACAACTAAGATCGTCATATTCACATATCTGATTGTCATCTGCTCTGTTGTGCCTATGTCTATGAAAATATTTCACAAGATTAATGTGTCTGATTATGACCGTGCAAGTAACTTCCCTACAGATAAGATTAATTAATTTTGTATAGTAGGACTTATGGTGCAATTGAGACTTTGTCTCTCAAATTGATTATGTAGATCTTTAGCTCCTGCATCCATTATAAAACCTAGAAGCCCTCGAAAAATGTCCTGAGTACGGTACTTGATAGAAGTGGCTCGACTGAGGTAATAACATTTAATGGATCATTGTCATGATGGCGCCTCTTAGTGGTAAATAAATGCCAGACAGGGAAGTGTTGTTTTTATTATTGGAATCTGTTTCCTTTTGTCTTGATTATTGCTACCTTGTCCTTATTCATTAAAATTTTAACTGTCTTTAGATTTTGAAGAACTGAACAGCTTTTCAGATGAAAGTAAGCGGTACTGAATTCACTAATCTATAAAACCATTTTTAAACATTTGCAAGAGCTCCGAATAGCATATGAAGGGATGTAATGATCAAAGATAGTAGTCAACTTCTAAGGAAATTTGCTTTGAGAAGAATTCTGAAAACTAGAAAAAAATGGATATGAGAGTTATGAAACTAGCATTGAGGTAGTTTCTGTGATTTCGGAAGTCAAAAACGTTTGATTTAGAATGGATTTTTTTTTTTTGTGGATATGCAGTTGATCGTATATGCAAGGCATAACAAACGCCTAAACTAACCAAAGGTGCACAGATGCAAGGTGTTTAGAAGGAGTACAAAGGGAACTACCTCAGCACTAGTTTAGCCGAAAATTGAATTACATCACCACTAATTTTGAGGACTATGTCAGGAAAATGGTATGGAAATATTAATCAGTGATCCAGAAATTTCGGCATTGGAGTTTCCTTTATTTCCGAATCACACTCAGCCAGTTGAGAGGTGCATGAAGCTTGTGACTCAAGCTTCCAGTTCCACTGTGGGTAAAACATAGATGATTTATAAACAACCACATGAATTGATTCAAAAGCAGTTTTGCCCAGATTCGAAACAAAATCAGAATACCGTACATAAAAATAAAAAAGTGCAGGTATTAGGCCTAATAATGTTATTTATATTGTTTTTATTCCCGTTTAAATGTTCAATTTATGTGAAATAACGTAGAAATATTTTCCCCGAGTTTTTATTTAAATAATTTCTGTGTCATGACTTCATTTGTAAGTTTTCATTTTATTATTATACTTTTATATTTAGTTATATGGGCTATTGTGAGGATTTAATTCTAATTTACAAGACATCCATGTTTCTTGTTACCTGCGTAAAATTACCGAGAAAATTTTTAAACTGAAACATAATGGGTTAACATTTTTCGTTACATTTTTTCAAACATTCATTTTACGCGAAAGAGCGAAAAATCATGTTCTTTCCCTTCCTCTTTGTATAAGTAGCTGCCAGTTTGTGACCTATTCCATTTTATGGGCTTACATAATTATATTTTTTATTAATCTGTGAATTAAAGTATTATATTAAGACAGGTAGGCCTAGGCCTATAATTCAGTTTTACTGGTAAATAAACTTGCCGAACTTGCGAATAACTAAACTAAAACACAAGGTTCGATAGAGCCCTCAAGATGTTAATCACAAAATCAAAGTTATTATATTTAATATTTCAGTAAGACACAACTTTATTTTCTCACACTATTATAGTTTTCAAATCAATAAAAGTTACCATAACCTATGTTTTCACTCGCCCCAAATGAAGTACTGTCAAGTGACGTAAAGAAATTGTCATGATTAAACATTTTTAAAAACAATAGTATCCTTCCTTTTGTCAACTCCTTTGTTTCAATCTCACTTGATACATTTTCAGTAACTTCTAACTGCAATTTCCTTATTAAAACTTCTACAGTAAAAGTATCCGACATTTTCATAAGACATTTATAGCAGGCTCATATTTAAGTTATTTCATGTTGTATTATAAAACAAGCCATTAAAACAAGAAACTTGTTCAATTAGGATCTAGCGAAACTTTTTTTTATCTTAATACATTCTAGAATATGCTGTCTTATCCGCAATAAGTCCAATAAATTGCTTGTTCGTAAGCATAATGTGTAATATTTTGCCCGAGATCAGCTTATCTGAGAGAGATGTTACTTTGGTGCCACATTCATCCGGCAGAGTAATATTGAGCGCCCTCTCTATATACTTCAATGCTCCAAGCAACAAACCTTGCACCAATGAAATTTGTAGACGCCGCGCAAGTGTTGCTGGGAATAAAATGTACCCAACAAACCTTGCACCAATGAAATTTGTAATCGCCGCGCAAGTGTTGTCGGGAATAAAATGTAGCCAACATATATTGCACCAATGAAATTTGTAGTCGCCGCGCAAGAGTTGCTGGGAATTCAATGTAATTATACAACAAACACCAATCAAATTAAGTAATCGCCGCGCAGGTCCTGCTGGGAATACAATACCTATCACCAATGAAATTGTAAACGCCGCGCAAGTGTTGTCGGGAATACAATGTAGCCAACATATATTGCACCAATGAAATTTGTAGACGCCGCGCAAGTGTTGCTGGGAATAAAATATACCCAACAAACCTTGCAAGAATGAAATTTGTAATCGCCGCGCAAGTGTTGTCGGGAATAAAATGTAGCCAACATATATTGCACCAATGAAATTTGTAGTCGCCGCGCAAGTGTTGCTGGGAATTCAATGTAATTATACAAGAAACACCAATCTAATTAAGTAATCGCCGCGCAAGTGTTGTCGGGAATAAAATGTAGCCAACATATATTGCACCAATGAAATTTGTAGACGCCGCGCAAGTGTTGCTGGGAATATAAATATACCCAACAAACCTTGCAAGAATGAAATTTGTACACGCCGCGCAAGTGTTGCTGGGAATAAAATATACCCTACAAACCTTGCACCAATGAAATTTGTAGACGCCGCGCAAGTGTTGCTGGGAATAAAATGTACCCAACAAACCTTGCACCAATGAAATTTGTAATCGCCGCGCAAGTGTTGTCGGGAATTAAATGTAGCCAACATATATTGCACCAATGAAATTTCTAGTCGCCGCGCAAGTGTTGCTGGGAATTCAATGTAATTATACAAGAAACACCAATCAAATTAAGTAATCGCCGCGCAAGTGTTGTCGGGAATAAAATGTAGCCAACATATATTGCACCTATGAAATTTTTAGACGCCGCGCAAGTGTTGCTGGGAATATAAATATACCCAACAAAACTTGCAAGAATGAAATTTGTACACGCCGCGCAAGTGTTGCTGGGAATAAAATATACCCTACAAACCTTGCACCAATGAAATTTGTAGACGCCGCGCAAGTGTTGCTGGGAATAAAATGTACCCAACAAACCTTGCAACAATGAAATTTGTAATCGCCGCGCAAGTGTTGTCGGGAATAAAATGTAGCCAACATATATTGCACCAATGAAATTTGTAGTCGCCGCGCAAGTGTTGCTGGGAATTCAATGTAATTATACAAGAAACACCAATCTAATTAAGTAATCGCCGCGCAAGTGTTGTCGGGAATAAAATGTAGCCAATATATATTGCACCAATGAAATTTGTAGTCGCCGCGCAAGTGTTGCTGGGAATTCAATGTAATTTTACAAGAAACACCAATCAAATTAAGTAATCGCCGCGCAAGTGCTGTCGGGAATAAAATGTAGCCAACATATATTGCACCAATGAAATTTGTAGACGCCGCGCAAGTGTTGCTGGGAATAAAATATACCCAACAAACCTTGCAAGAATGAAATTTGTACACGCCGCGCAAGTGTTGCTGGGAATAAAATATACCCAACAAACCTTGCACCAATGAAATTTGTAGACGCCGCGCAAGTGTTGCTGGGAATAAAATATACCCAACAAACCTTGCAAGAATGAAATTTGTACACGCCGCGCAAGTGTTGCTGGGAATAAAATATACCCAACAAACCTTGCACCAATGAAATTTGTAGACGCCGCGCTAGTGTTGCTGGGAATAAAATATACCCAACAAACCTTGCACCAATAAAATTTGTACACGCCGCGCAAGTGTTGCTGGGAATAAAATATACCCAACAAACCTTGCACCAATGAAATTTGTACACGCCGCGCAAGTGTTGCTGGGAATAAAATATACCCAACAAACCTCGCACCAATGAAATTTGTAGACGCCGCGCAAGTGTTGCTGGGAATAAAACATACCCAATAAACCTAGCACCAATGAAATTTGTAGACGCCGCGCAAGTGTTGCTGGGAATAAAATATACCCAACAAACCTTGCACCAATGAAATTTTTAGACGCCGCGCAAGTGTTGCTGGGAATAAAATGTTCCCTACAAACCTTGCACCAATGAAATTTGTAGACGCCGCGCAAGTGTTGCTGGGAATAAAATGTACCCTACAAACCTTGCACCAATGAAATTTGTACACGAAGCGCAAGTGTTGCTGGGAATAAAATTTACCCAACAAACCTTGTACCAATGAAATTTGTAGACGCCGCGCAAGTGTTGCTGGTAATAAAATGTACCCAACAAAACTTGCACCAATGAAATTTGTAATCGCCGCGCAAGTGTTGTCGGGAATAAAAAGTAGCCAACATATATTGCACCAATGAAATTTGTAGTCTCCGCGCAAGTGTTGCTGGGAATTCAATGTAATTATACAACAAACACTAATCAAATTAAGTAATCGCCGCGCAGGTCCTGCTGGGAATACAATACCTAGCACCAATGAAATTGTTATCGCCGCGCAAGTGTTGTCGGGAATAAAATGTAGCCAACATATATTGCACCAATGAAATTTGTAGACCCCGCGCAAGTGTTGCTGGGAATAAAATATACCCAACAAACCTTGCAACAATGAAATTTGTACACGCCGCGCAAGTGTTGCTGGGAATAAAACATACCCAACAAACCTAGCACCAATGAAATTTGTAGACGCCGCGCAAGTGTTGCTGGGAATAAAATATACCCAACATACCTAGCACCAATGAAATTTGTAGACGCCGCGCAAGTGTTGCTGGGAATAAAACATACCCAATAAACCTAGCACCAATGAAATTTGTAGACGCCGCGCAAGTGTTGCTGGGAATAAAATATACCCAACAAACCTTGCACCAAAGAAATTTGTAGACGCCGCGCAAGTGTTGCTGGGAATAAAATATACCCAACAAACCTTGCACCAATGAAATTTGTAGACGCCGCGCAAATGTTGCTGGGAATAAAATATACCCAACAAACCTTGCACCAATGAAATTTGTAGACGCCGCGCAAGTGTTGCTGGGAATAAAATATACCCAACAAACCTTGCAAGAATGAAATTTGTAGACGCCGCGCAAGTGTTGCTGGGAATAAAATATACCCAACAAACCTTGCAAGAATGAAATTTGTAATCGCCGCGCAAGTGTTGTCGGGAATAAAATGTAGCCAACATATATTGCACCAATGAAATTTGTAGTCGCCGCGCAAGTGTTGCTGGGAATTCAATGTAATTATACAAGAAACACCAATCTAATTAAGTAATCGCCGCGCAAGTGTTGTCGGGAATAAAATGTAGCCAACATATATTGCACCAATGAAATTTGTAGACGCCGCGCAAGTGTTGCTGGGAATATAAATATACCCAACAAACCTTGCAAGAATGAAATTTGTACACGCCGCGCAAGTGTTGCTGGGAATAAAATATACCCTACAAACCTTGCACCAATGAAATTTGTAGACGCCGCGCAAGTGTTGCTGGGAATAAAATGTACCCAACAAACCTTGCACCAATGAAATTTGTAATCGCCGCGCAAGTGTTGTCGGGAATTAAATGTAGCCAACATATATTGCACCAATGAAATTTCTAGTCGCCGCGCAAGTGTTGCTGGGAATTCAATGTAATTATACAAGAAACACCAATCAAATTAAGTAATCGCCGCGCAAGTGTTGTCGGGAATAAAATGTAGCCAACATATATTGCACCTATGAAATTTTTAGACGCCGCGCAAGTGTTGCTGGGAATATAAATATACCCAACAAAACTTGCAAGAATGAAATTTGTACACGCCGCGCAAGTGTTGCTGGGAATAAAATATACCCTACAAACCTTGCACCAATGAAATTTGTAGACGCCGCGCAAGTGTTGCTGGGAATAAAATGTACCCAACAAACCTTGCAACAATGAAATTTGTAATCGCCGCGCAAGTGTTGTCGGGAATAAAATGTAGCCAACATATATTGCACCAATGAAATTTGTAGTCGTCGCGCAAGTGTTGCTGGGAATTCAATGTAATTATGCAAGAAACACCAATCTAATTAAGTAATCGCCGCGCAAGTGTTGTCGGGAATAAAATGTAGCCAACATATATTGCACCAATGAAATTTGTAGTCGCCGCGCAAGTGTTGCTGGGAATTCAATGTAATTATACAAGAAACACCAATCTAATTAAGTAATCGCCGCGCAAGTGTTGTCGGGAATAAAATGTAGCCAACATATATTGCACCAATGAAATTTGTAGACGCCGCGCAAGTGTTGCTGGGAATATAAATATACCCAACAAACCTTGCAAGAATGAAATTTGTACACGCCGCGCAAGTGTTGCTGGGAATAAAATATACCCTACAAACCTTGCACCAATGAAATTTGTAGACGCCGCGCAAGTGTTGCTGGGAATAAAATGTACCCAACAAACCTTGCACCAATGAAATTTGTAATCGCCGCGCAAGTGTTGTCGGGAATTAAATGTAGCCAACATATATTGCACCAATGAAATTTCTAGTCGCCGCGCAAGTGTTGCTGGGAATTCAATGTAATTATACAAGAAACACCAATCAAATTAAGTAATCGCCGCGCAAGTGTTGTCGGGAATAAAATGTAGCCAACATATATTGCACCTATGAAATTTTTAGACGCCGCGCAAGTGTTGCTGGGAATATAAATATACCCAACAAAACTTGCAAGAATGAAATTTGTACACGCCGCGCAAGTGTTGCTGGGAATAAAATATACCCTACAAACCTTGCACCAATGAAATTTGTAGACGCCGCGCAAGTGTTGCTGGGAATAAAATGTACCCAACAAACCTTGCAACAATGAAATTTGTAATCGCCGCGCAAGTGTTGTCGGGAATAAAATGTAGCCAACATATATTGCACCAATGAAATTTGTAGTCGCCGCGCAAGTGTTGCTGGGAATTCAATGTAATTATACAAGAAACACCAATCTAATTAAGTAATCGCCGCGCAAGTGTTGTCGGGAATAAAATGTAGCCAATATATATTGCACCAATGAAATTTGTAGTCGCCGCGCAAGTGTTGCTGGGAATTCAATGTAATTTTACAAGAAACACCAATCAAATTAAGTAATCGCCGCGCAAGTGCTGTCGGGAATAAAATGTAGCCAACATATATTGCACCAATGAAGTTTGTAGACGCCGCGCAAGTGTTGCTGGGAATAAAATATACCCAACAAACCTTGCAAGAATGAAATTTGTACACGCCGCGCAAGTGTTGCTGGGAATAAAATATACCCAACAAACCTTGCACCAATGAAATTTGTAGACGCCGCGCAAGTGTTGCTGGGAATAAAATATACCCAACAAACCTTGCAAGAATGAAATTTCTACACGCCGCGCAAGTGTTGCTGGGAATAAAATATACCCAACAAACCTTGCACCAATGAAATTTGTAGACGCCGCGCTAGTGTTGCTGGGAATAAAATATACCCAACAAACCTTGCACCAATAAAATTTGTACACGCCGCGCAAGTGTTGCTGGGAATAAAATATACCCAACAAACCTTGCACCAATGAAATTTGTACACGCCGCGCAAGTGTTGCTGGGAATAAAATATACCCAACAAACCTCGCACCAATGAAATTTGTAGACGCCGCGCAAGTGTTGCTGGGAATAAAACATACCCAATAAACCTAGCACCAATGAAATTTGTAGACGCCGCGCAAGTGTTGCTGGGAATAAAATATACCCAACAAACCTTGCACCAATGAAATTTTTAGACGCCGCGCAAGTGTTGCTGGGAATAAAATGTTCCCTACAAACCTTGCACCAATGAAATTTGTAGACGCCGCGCAAGTGTTGCTGGGAATAAAATGTACCCTACAAACCTTGCACCAATGAAATTTGTACACGAAGCGCAAGTGTTGCTGGGAATAAAATTTACCCAACAAACCTTGTACCAATGAAATTTGTAGACGCCGCGCAAGTGTTGCTGGTAATAAAATGTACCCAACAAAACTTGCACCAATGAAATTTGTAATCGCCGCGCAAGTGTTGTCGGGAATAAAATGTAGCCAACATATATTGCACCAATGAAATTTGTAGTCTCCGCGCAAGTGTTGCTGGGAATTCAATGTAATTATACAACAAACACTAATCAAATTAAGTAATCGCCGCGCAGGTCCTGCTGGGAATACAATACCTAGCACCAATGAAATTGTTATCGCCGCGCAAGTGTTGTCGGGAATAAAATGTAGCCAACATATATTGCACCAATGAAATTTGTAGACCCCGCGCAAGTGTTGCTGGGAATAAAATATACCCAACAAACCTTGCAACAATGAAATTTGTACACGCCGCGCAAGTGTTGCTGGGAATAAAACATACCCAACAAACCTAGCACCAATGAAATTTGTAGACGCCGCGCAAGTGTTGCTGGGAATAAAATATACCCAACATACCTAGCACCAATGAAATTTGTAGACGCCGCGCAAGTGTTGCTGGGAATAAAACATACCCAATAAACCTAGCACCAATGAAATTTGTAGACGCCGCGCAAGTGTTGCTGGGAATAAAATATACCCAACAAACCTTGCACCAAAGAAATTTGTAGACGCCGCGCAAGTGTTGCTGGGAATAAAATATACCCAACAAACCTTGCACCAATGAAATTTGTAGACGCCGCGCAAATGTTGCTGGGAATAAAATATACCCAACAAACCTTGCACCAATGAAATTTGTAGACGCCGCGCAAGTGTTGCTGGGAATAAAATATACCCAACAAACCTTGCAAGAATGAAATTTGTAGACGCCGCGCAAGTGTTGCTGGGAATAAAATATACCCAACAAACCTTGCACCAATGAAATTTGTAGACGCCGCGCAAGTGTTGCTGGGAATAAAATATACCCAACAAACCTTGCACCAATGAAATTTGTACACGCCGCGCAAGTGTTGCTGGGAATAAAATATACCCAGCAAACCTTGCACCAATGAAATTTGTAGACGCCGCGCAAGTGTTGCTGGGAATAATTATAATAAGAGAGAAATGCGCACGAGTGTGCATTGTTAGAGATACTAGTAAATATCACTTTTTCCTATCTCAGTGATTGATTTGTCTGCCGTCTGACACGTCAGTATGTGATATTGCCGACATAGTTCACCACATAATTTGCACACGCAATCTCCGTCAGCAGTATGGAAGCCTGATCTGATGCACAGTCTGTGATGGTAGCCATGAATTGATAGTGTCGTCACCACATGTCGCAATGGTTGGTTTGGTCCCATCCAGTTCCTGTCTATCACGGCTCCGGTGCTGTAGAACCCGTCCGGAATCTGGCGTCTTTTCTCTTCTCTTTCCGTTAGAAGCTGCTCTTAGCCGCTGGTAGATGGCAGTAAGTAGTCCGTTCTGAGGTCTTCTATCAGGATGGTTTCCCTTGAAAGTATATATATATATAAGCCTCGACGGTGCATATTTTGATGTTCCCAGGGCTCTTTTCAGGAAGGTGGCTTTAACACTTTCTAGCATCTCCAGATCCTTCTTCTTTAAGTACTGCCAGATTATTTGAACCACGTACGTCAGTACTGGCATTATCTTCGCCCTGAATAGCTTCATTGCTGTTTCCAACGACAGTGATTGTAGGTGCTTTATGTCGCTTATTGCCCAGATCGCGGCCGCTGCCCTCTCCTTTACATGCATAGTAAAACAGGTCCCTGATGTTTGGAAGATCACTCCGAGGTATCTGAACGAGTTGACTACTCCTAGTGGCTCTTGGTTATGCTGGATTATATCATTCCTCGATATCCGACCTCCTTTGCGAAATATCCTAACCTTAGTCTTTTCTGTGTTTATATGAAGTCCGTTGTTATTCGCCCAGTCATTCAATCTATCGAAGCACGATTGCAGATCCTCCACATTTGCTGCTGTTAAGGCCATGTCGTCGCATACACGTATACGTCCGTCTGTCCACCTCCGCGAACTGCTTCTATCACGTCCGCTGTCATTAGGTTGAAGAGTAGGGGGCTGACGGGATCTCCCTGCAACACACCCTTTGTTTGCGTGATGGGTCTTGATGTCCTTATGTTGTCGCTTATGTTCACCACATTATACTCTAACATATTCCTTATTTTGTTAGTGAGATAATTCCGTCCAAACTTGGTCTGCAGATTTGAAACTAATATCTATCTAGCAGATCGAAGTCCTTTTTATAGTCTATGAAAACTACGTATAGTTTCCCCTTGTCATGACGTAGAGCTTCCTCTATTACTTGTAATAATTTTGTGACAGCCTGGAGCGTTGATCTTTCCGGAAACCAAATTGCTCTTCTGGTATTATATTTCCTGCAAGTTCCGACAGTCTTTGTGTGATGATTTTGGTGAAGATCTTGAAAGCAGCATTCTCTAGAGCGATGCCCCTACAAGCGTCCGGTAGCATTGTATCTCCTCTCCCTTTGTAGAGGACTTTGATTGTCGACGTCCTCCATACTTCAGGCAATTTGCCAGTGGCGTAGCGTCAATGTTAGCTAAAAAGCTTAGCTTCCCCAGTTAATAATAATTTCATAATAAACCTGCAGTTTATGGAGAAAATTATTTATTAATTTTAATAGAATTTGTATTTACGCGTTAAATATTGTGATGCGGCAGCTCAGGATTATTTGTGATGCAGCAGTAAACAAGAAGCCTGCACACACCAGCTTCCAAGCAGACCGGTTTCTTCTGTGTAATCCACCCCGCAGATTTTCCATCCCTTCTAACTAAGCTACCCTAGTCGCAAGGTTCGAAAAGAAGCTAGCTTTAACATTTAAAATAAGTAGTTTCCGAGTTATCCCTATTCGTCAGTTGTGTTCAGTTGAAGTGTTAGTGTGCATTGTGGCTGATATAATAAATAATGAGCGAAATAACAGTTCCTGACACTAATTTACTTGAATTTTTTAAGACAATTGTATTATCAAGACTGACTTACGAACAAAAGTGTGATTTAAAAAACAAATGACCGACTCCCTTGCTGTCAATGATGGACACAACCAAAAGACAGACGCATACTTACGTAATGATACTAATATTGTGATTTCTCTAAGTATGACAGGGAGTGAGCTAATGTTATCCGTATACATGTCTATTTGTTAAGAGATATGTGTAAACCGTGAAATCGTATTTTATTACGTATCATTTGAGGTCATGCCGTATTGGTGTTACTTATGATGTTCCAACCAATCTTCGACTGCTGACTTGAAATTGACTACTGTTTATTTTAAGACTGTATTTTTGTAATACATTTTCTCATATTGCATGAAAGACAACTTGAATTAGCTTCCCCTGCTCAAAATTTCATGCTACGCCACTGCAATTTGCTTGTCTCCAGGCACTTATTGAATAGCATTGCCCATGTTTCCCTCAAGATTGGTAGAGTGTCTTTTAAATTCTCGTTGAAGATTGCGTCTGGACCTGCGGCTTTTTTGCATTTTAGACTCCGTATTGCTGCAGTGACTTCTTCTTCTGTAATTTTTGGGAAATCCTGTGCTTCTGTTATTATGGTTGTAGGGTATGCTCTCTCAGTGTGCCTGTTGTTTAATGTTTTCTGGAAGTGTTCCTCCCAAGTACTCATAGCTATTTCCTGTGAGAACTTCTGGTTTCTGGATTTTAGTGCTACATATGGGTCTTTCACTGTTTCTTCGACGTCTTCTGACTTCTTTCTCTACGTGCGCTGCTTTTTTCTCTTTTATCAGTAGTTTGTATTGTCTTCTAACTTGGCCATACTGTTGTAGGGTCTCCGGGAATAAAATATACCCAACAAACCTTGCACCAATGAAATTTGTACACGCCGCGCAAGTGTTGCTGGGAATAAAATATACCCAACAAACCTTGCACCAATGAAATTTGTAGACGCCGCGCAAGTGTTGCTGGGAATAAAATATACCCAACAAACCTTGCACCAATGAAATTTGTAGACGCCGCGCAAGTGTTGCTGGGAATAAAATATACCCAACAAACGTTGCACCAATGAAATTTGTAGACGCCGCGCAAGTGTTGCTGGGAATAAAATATACCCAACA
Source organism: Periplaneta americana (assembly GCF_040183065.1). NCBI lineage: Eukaryota > Metazoa > Arthropoda > Insecta > Blattodea > Blattidae > Periplaneta > Periplaneta americana. The sequence goes on along the minus strand of NC_091128.1, from coordinate 6,685,078 downwards.
AACCTTGCACCAATGAAATTTGTACACGCCGCGCAAGTGTTGCTGGGAATAAAATATACCCAACAAACCTTGCAAGAATGAAATATGTAGACGCCGCGCAAGTGTTGCTGGGAATAAAACATACCCAATAAACCTAGCAGCAATGAAATTTGTAGACGCCGCGCAAGTGTTGCTGGGAATAAAATATACCCAACAAAGCTTGCACCGATAAAATTTGTAGACGACGCTCAAGTGTTTCTGGGAATAAAATGTACCCAACAAACCTTGCACCAATGAAATTTGTAATCGCCGCGCAAGTGTTGTCGGCAATAAAATGTAGCCAACATATATTCCATCAATGAAATTTGTAGTTGCCGCGCAAGTGTTGCTGGGAATTCAATGTAATTATACAACAAACATCAATGAAATTAAGTAATCGCCGCGCAGGTCCTGCTGGGAATACAATACCTTCAACCAATGAAATTTGTAATCGCCGCGCACGTGTTGTCGGGGAAAAAAATGTAGCCAACATACATTGCACAAATCAAATTTGTTGTCGCCACACAAGTGTTGCTGGGAATTCAATGTATCGTAGAAACCTTGCACCAATCAAATTAAGTAATTGCCACGCAGGTGTTGCTGGGTATACAATGTAATCTACAGACTTTGCTCGAATGAAATTTGTAATCGCCGCGCAAGTGTTGCTGGGAATAAAATATACCCAACATATATTGCACGAATGAAATTTGTAGTCGCCGCGCAATTGTTGCTGGGAATTCAATATAATTATGTAACAAACACCAATCAAATTAAATAATCGCCGCGCAGGTCCTGCTGGGAATACAATACCTAGCACCAATGAAATTTGTAATCGCCGCGCAAGTGTTTCTGGGAATAAAATGTAGCCAACATACATTTCACCAATCAAATTTGTAGTCGCCGCGCAAGTGTTGCTGGGAATTCAATATAATTATGCAACAAACACCAATCAAATTAAATAATCGCCGCACACATCCTGCTGGGAATACAATACCTAGAACCAATGAAATTTGTAATCGCCGCGCAAGCGTTTCTGGGAATTAAATTTAGCCAACATACTTTGCACATGACTTACGAAAAATATTTTTAAAAGATTTAAAATAAATTTGAATACTAAATGGCACTCGCAAATCATCCACTATCAATATTGACTTGCTTTATTTTATTAATTTTTTTCTCTTCCTTTTCTAATAATAATTACCGATTTTAGTTGGTTAAAATTTTATTTGGTATCTTTACAATTACCTTTTATTCCTCTATAATATTATTTTTACTGAAAACGTAAAAATTGAATTACATAAACATACGGAAAGATTCGGCAATTTAATTATCACAAAAGTTAATTTATTCAGTAATAATAACGTGGAAGTTCAATAGGTACAGTTTCCCTGGAAAAGGATGAGACGATTGAATATTCCTAAGTCTCAGATGTAAGACACTGCGCATGATCGGAGACCAGAGCACCGATACACAAGATAACGAATATTGAGTTACTTAAATTCAGGCTATTTGGTTTGTTACTAGCATCGTTCCGAAATTCAATTAAAAAACTGCAAAAACTATGATAATATTACGTAAATAAAAGATAAATATATACATAAATCGTGTAGTTAAATCGACAATGGACCTTCATGACTAGATCGACACTCCGCACAGAAAGGAAAGCTTTCATGTCGTTTCCATAGCTCAGACGGTAAGACTTCTGCGTGTTGTGTAGAAGAGTGCGAGTTCGATTCTTAGTCTACACAACAATTTTTTTTGGTCAAAATAACGTTGAAATAGCTAAGTCACGTTGAAATATAGTTCTACAAAGTCCTGAGATTAAGTGTCAATGATCGCAAACAATACAAAATTACAAGTTATAATATTATAAACGTTAATCTAATGAATGCATTTATACACACACATATATACAATGTAAATGCATATATATTAAAAACTAACAATTAAAATGAAATTAAAAAAATATATAATAATAGGCAAACTTTTACAAAGGTTTAGAGTCCTTAGGCTATGTCATTTGTTGAGTAATTATTACAATAATTTATTAATAGCTTTCCCATATGTGTAAGAAATGCACTCGCAAAAAACAATTTTTGTTAAAAGTATGGCTTTGGATTATTTCATTCTCACCCCTGCAGTTAATTTGAACTATTTTATCTACGTGTTTGCATTCAATTTTATTCATGTTATGATTGAATGTCATCGAAAATTTATGGGCGGAATTGAAAAAGAGAAGGATAGCCACCTATGCCCACCGATGCCCTCGAAATCGAGACGAATTGTGGGATCAAGTTGTTGACACCTGGGAAAATCTCGCCGGGGATCAGAACTTATTCCACAATCTCGTGACATCCATGCCGGATCGACTTAGAGCTGTAATAGAAGCTGATGGCATGTGGACAAGATTTTAAGTTAACAGGTCTCTTTTTGTGTTTATGATTATTGTTTGAGGAAGAATACTTTTAACTTCCAAGTAAGATTTATTTTTTTTGACGAGGTTCAGCCCACATGTAAGACCCAGAAATTGGGCATAAATTATTCCATATTTTTCGACAAATTAGACAGTCGAGGAACTCTGAACAAATTAATTACACCTCAATAAAAAAAAGTTTTACCTGGGATAGAACACGAGACGTTTCGGTTATACAATGGAACCGGCACGCTACTATATGAGCTAACGAGACAAGACAGTGACAGCAGCAGTCCAGAATGTAGATCCCTTAGCAGGCATTTGCCATTCGGTACAGTGAAACAATGATATTTTGGGACTCGAGCTATGTTGTGAAATCGTGGCCTTAAATGGCAGTCTTCTTCGTGATCCTTATTCTGGTCCTTGTAACAATTCTTGTACTATCTGTCATGTTATGTATCCCTACGTCGATATCGAGTGAACCGCGCTGTAGAACTTTAACTTCCGACGACCAAGAATCGTCTCATTCTTTTTCAGGGTAACTGTACGTGAAATCACTCCAACAAACTATGAAAGGCACTTAGGGACCTATGTTCATCTTTCCGACCAAATTCTGTCCTTTCTTTTAATTAAATGAGGAATAGACCAGCAATGGGATTGTTACGCGGTAATAAAATAAATATTCGGACAAACTAGGCTGTCTTTCCACAACTGTAAATCTATAAAAAGCAGATTCCACAATGCGATTACATATTGTGCAAAGCTGGTGCGTTTTGCGTAACAATTCATGGCTGAAATTTAGACAAAGTTAGCGAACATGTCACTACGGACAAGAAAAATTCTTTTCTATAACACGCAACAATGAAACTTCCAACTTTAAATTTTGTAACTTCTCTGGTGGGAGAATCTGTGACAGGTTAAGATACATTAGCTTGGTTTAGGCGTTTTATGTGCATTGCATATACTAAGTGAAGTGAAATGTGTGTTTGCGTTATATTTTGAAGTGTTCTATATCTTTATTTCAAGAGTTAAATAATCACTTTTAGGTTACTTGCAGCGATCAATTCTTTCACATTTTTACCTATTTTGTAATGTTTTCAAATTCACGTCCTAATTCCTTATATATTCCAAACTGCTTGAAAATTAGTTTTTTTTTTTTTACTTTTTTTTTCGTCAATAATACCTTCAGTGTTGGGTGCTATGGAACACACCTGGGAAAATATTAAGAGATAATGCTTCAACATAGCCTATAGGCAGTACAGAAATTCTGTGATTCCCAGGCAAATATGATGAATCAATTTTTGGCGAAAATGAGACTTTTCTGTAGTCTATGCTGTGCATCCTAATGTTAGACCTATCTTTATTGTGGCAAAATATGACATGTATATCGTATTTCTATAAATTTCTAACCAACTTGTAAGAAAAATGAAACTATGATTTTAAACAAGTCGTACAAACTTGTAATTCTCGCTCCTGAAAGACTGCAAAAATGACATTTTGTCTTGGAGCAACAGGATTAGTCTCTAAGAAAATATTTTTGTAACATGTTGTATTCCCTGGCTGATATAAGAAGTTTGTAGCCGGTTATTTAACGACGTTGTATCAGCTACAAGATTAGTTAACGTCGATGGGATTAGTCACAATGAGATGTCTTTTGAAGAATATGAGGTCGAAAATTCGCCATGTGATTAGCTGACATTCTGCTTACAGTTCGGAAAAACTTGAGAAAACAAAGTCAGTTGATCAGCCGAAGCGGGAATCGAAACCACGCTCAAGCGCAGCTCCACATCAGTAGGGAAGGGAACGTGTCATTGAAGCAGTGTTATAGTAGTCTCTAAGAATGGATGTACTACTCCTCCAGGTCACAATGATGTTGTTCTACAGTAAAGCCACGTTTCCACTATTGCAACTGCGCAGGAATAATGAGAGGGAAACAGCAGTTGCCAGTTAAAACTGCAGATTTTCTTGCACACAACTCATTTCTATTTGCGCACATATTCATTTTGGATAAGCAAATATCACAAAGGAAGGAGTGAAACTAGAATCATGATTGAGGAAGTGAGTTGGCCGAAATATCATTTTTTGTTTAAATTACGTGTATGTCAAGATCAGATTTTGAAATGAAATTACAATTGATTGGACCAGGAAGAATTTTTTTTTCCATGAAGCAGTTTCAGCAGTTACCACACTGGTCAAGTGTGTAAGGTTTTCAGCCACTGGTGACAGCGTTCCAAATTTAAGATTCACTTTCAAATTGTCAGGTAACACTATTTCACGCTATGAAAGAAATTTTCCCTGTGATCGTGTAGACTCTCTAAACTCAAGTAAAAGTAAGATTTTTTAATTATTATTATGTTACTAAATTAATTTACTGTGAAACATTACAATAAACAAAAAGAAATAAGACAATAGAATAAAACTCTATTTTCTGCAATCAAGCTCCTTTTTTTCCAGTAAGAGCCCAATAATTATCTGGTGAAAATTATTTATGATTAATTGGATTATCGGGACAGAGTATAATACGTAACGGTAGGGACAGGAGGGCAAATAAACCAAATGGCTTTTAAGAAACCTGGAGTTTCATTACCGCCCTCACATAAGCCCGCCATCGATCTCTATCCTGTGCAAGATTAATCCAGTCTCTATCATCATATCCCACTTCCCTCAAATACATTTTAATATTATCCTCTCGTCTACGTCTCGGCCTCCCCAAAAGTCTTTTTTCCCTCTGTATGCGTTTCTAGATTCGTCCATACGTGCCACATGCCCTACCCATCTCAAACGTCTGGATTTAATGTTTTTAATTATGTCTGGCGAAGAATACAATGCGTGCAGTTCTGCGTTGTTTAACTTTCTCCATTCTCCTGTAACTTCATCCATTTTAGCCCCAAATATTTTTCTTAAGACACCTTTTCTCATTTCATTCATTCATTTATTTTATTCCATAGCTCTTACGTGAGCAATGAAGCTTTAAGATGAGGAACAAGTCAGAATTTTACAATATTACAATTACAATTTTTACAAATTTTTACAATATTTTACAATTTTTAGTTTCACAATTTAGTAATTTTCTACAATTTTTACAATTCCGTGCAATTTTTTATAATATTTTGGTGAGATGTAGTGAGATGAGGTGAGGTCCGAGGATTCGCCAAAAGATTACCTGGCATTTGCCTTTTGGTTGGAGAAAACCTCGGAAAAACCCAACCAGGTAATCAAATCAAGGGGGTGAAATGAAGTGATGCTGAGGACTCGCCATAGACCATACGGCTTCAGTCCCACGGCTGGGGAAAACCTCGGAAGAAACCATTCAATGAGAGAAACCATTCAACTCAAACATCCTTAATTTCTGTTCCTCTCTCGAAGTGAGAGTCCAAGTTTCACAACCATACAGAACAACCGGTTACATTTTTTTTTTAATTCTAACTCAGATTTTTTGAAAGCAGACTGGATGACAAAAGCTTCTCAATCGAATAATTTCTGACATTTCCCATATTTATTCTGCGTTTAATTTCCTCTCGAGTGTCATTTATATTTGTTACTCTTGCTCCAAGATATTCGAATTTTTTCACCTTTTCGAAGGATACATTTTCAATTTTTATATTTTTATTTCGTAAAATGTTCTGGTCACGAGACAAAATCTTATACATGGTCTTTTCGAGATTTACTTCCAAACCTATCTCTGTACTTGCTTTAACAGAAATTACAAATGAATGAATGAATGAATGAATGAATGAATGAATGAATGAATGAATGAGTGAATATGTAAGTGAATGAATAAGTGAGTGAATAAGTAATTGAGTGAATAACTGAGTGAATAAGTGGTTAAATAAAGAAATAAATCATTAAATAAATAAATAAATAAATTACTAAATAAACAAGCGAATGAATAAGTAAATAAATACATTAATGAATAAATAAGTGAATAATTAATTGATTAAATAAATGAATAAATAAATAAGTGATCAAATAAATACATAAGGGAATATATGTATATGAAAAAATAAATACGTGAATAAATAATTAAGTGAATAACTAAATAAATAAATAGGTAAATAAATTAACAATGAGACAGGTGTATACAGACAGACAGGCAGATCATTTCAAACACGTCACAAAGAACACATCACAGCCATAATCAAATAACAAACCACTTCCACATACGCAGAATACATCACAAAAGCCAACCACACCTACAGAAACAGAAACACAGACATGGAAAACCTATATCTCCAACCGAAAAACCAGACAGAAACTAAACACACTAGAACAATACGAAATATACAGACACACAAAAACACACCCGCATCAAATCCTCAACACATAACTCAATTTCAGAAAACACTTTTTGATTCCACATTACACGACACAAACACACCCCCACAGGAAACGCAATCAGAAAGCGCAAAGACCACCCAGTTCTGAGGATAACTCACAGGCTGAAACTAGCCAACAAGGTAACTTAGTTATTTAACACGTGGAGGCATATGTATGTATACTTTATATTCCAAGTGATATAGTGTTAAAAGTTGTGTGATCAAGTTGTATAAATTAATTAATTCGGTTTTCTTCGCTCCTCCGTGAAGCCTATGATAGTGGCATTTGAAACTTTTAATTTTATAGTTGATTGCTTTTGTAAATCCCAGCTCATACATATCTGCTTAAAAATTGATGGGCATCCCTCCCCCTTTTCTGACGGTCCTTATAATTCGGTTCTGAGGCTCGCCACAGACCAGGATAATTCCTGTATTCTTCAGTAAACTGTACGCTTTTCCCATTAGAGCAGTTCATCACAGTCTCACATACAGATAACCTATGAAAAATACTGGACAAACTAGTCGAATGCACCGAAGCTATACAAATGTTTGCAATGAAAACAGCAGCTCCTACGAAGCCCTGAAATCAGCCGGTGAAGAAGCAGACAGTTGCCAATGTCTGCCGGTCCCAGAGCATGAAACGTGTATAGCCTATACAATAGGCCTACTTAGCCTATTTCTTCCCAAATACGTTGTTTTTTGCAATGTTGTAAATAAAAATAGACATCGGTGTGCCTATAACACATTTTTTAAATAACAATAAATATACATAATACACAGAAAGCTTCAGCTTGTAGCTTGAACGTACAGTAGGCCTACGTATTACAATGACTATTACACTCTTACTACGTCATACAACTTTTGACCAATAAAACGGTACGAAAGGACGTATTTCAACCAATCATGGCTGCTTATCGCACAATTTTATCGCGTCCCTAGCATTTGTTTAATTTTATCGCGTCCCTAGCATTTGTTTCTTTGTTTGCCAACACTTGAAATTGCGCTGGTCTGGACGTCAAAAAAATATATATATAATTACAAACCACTCCAGTCGATGCACAGCAGTTTCAAATATGACTCGCATTGGCATTCAAGAACAAGAATTAATAAAAATCACTGATCATACCTATGCATCTTCTGAAATCCGATTTACAAATAAATGAAGAGCACCATTCGGAAATCCTGAATAAGTAGAATACACCATGTAGGCCTAAATCAATGAGTTCCACTTCTATTACGCACACGTAAAATATAACATCAATTGAACCACCAACCACATTCAAATTTGAAAATTGTACACTCAATAATTATTCCTTTTAAAATTATTCATTCGGAAATTCTGAATAAGTTGAATACACCATGTAGGCCTAAATCAACGAGTTCCACTTCTATTACGCACACGTTCAATATAACATCAATTGAACCACCAATCACATTCAAATTTGAAAATTGTACATTCATTAATTATTCCTTTTAAAATTATTCATGTTTATTTTTTATGTCATCGTCGTTAATTAAAACTTTTCTAACACATGTGTATATTAGTTAGGTTATGTTATAGCTTATGCTATATGATATTATGGATAGTCACGTATCAGAGATTGTTTAATATTAAGATTTATTGAAAATCATCTGTCAAGTGACGTTGATTACTGGGATTCGGATAATTGAAGTGGAATGTTGCATTTTAATAAAAATGAAACTGAATCCACAAAGTCTTCCTGACTAGTAACATTGCCATCGTGTATAATAGATCAAGAACTTCTCGACGAGAAGGCATTGCTCACTACTGCCATCTAGCATGCATCTAGCGTAATATTTGTAATGTTGAGATGGTACAATAATACATTTGAAGACAGTTGTATTTTCGTAAGTCAATTAATATTTTATTGTATTGGAGTACTTCGTTACTTCTAATCTTTATATACTTTCTTCTAATCGTGTAATAGTCAATTAAATCCCACTCGAGTTTTGATTTTCTCTAGATAAATCAAAACGCCTAGTGAGATTACTGTTGATAAACGTACAATAAAAAGGTTATTTTTTTAATTTTGAGGTTAAACGTGACAAAATACAAAACTTCTTTATATACATAACTATTTTAAGTATCTAAACTGACTCTGCTGTAAATCATCAGTATGTAACTTACCGTTATGTTCCACCGTTCCCTTCGCAATCTGTTCCTAATCTTCAGGTTTACACTGAACTTAAACTCTGTCCACAGAAACTACTTACGTGCACACAAACAGATTCCAACGAAGGAATACTGTGAAGGAAAATTATGCACTACACAATAATACTGGTGAACTCAATCTTGAAAATAGATGGTCTTGATTTTAGCGCATCAGTAACTACTTAAATAAATTTACAACTCTTCCTAGTCTTGGAAATATAAATTCAGTACCATAATATACGGTAATAATAACTACATTACGCCAGATTCTTCAATCGAATGCAAAGAAACCACTCACGAGTGGTGCGACAGGCGAAATACTGTAAGCTAGGAAGTCGCTCTGTAGAGATGGCGTTGACATCAGTTAACCAATATACATTCGAATTCACAGGCTGTTTCAAAAGTCGTTAAACTCGAAAAAAGTCATTAAACTCTAAATATTAACTACTGAAACTTATATTATATCAACTGCATAGGCACCCTGGGTGGCAAAGTTGGTATAGCATTGACCTTCTGTGCCCGAGGTTGCGGGTTCGATCCCAGCCCACATCGATGGCATTTAAGTGTGTTTAAATGCGCCGCTTATGTGGCTAGATTTTTGACATGCAAAAAAACTCCTGAGGAACAAAAATTCCGGCACACCGGCGACCCTGATATAATCTCTGCATTTGCGAGTGTCGTTAAATAAACCATAATTTAAAATTTTCAATTGCCTGTCATTTGATCGCCACTGATCACAATAACGTCAATATTGTTTTACTATCTGTACTGATATCAGAGTAAATAGAGAAGTAGGGAAGTACTAGCGGCTACCTACTTTGTATATGTTCCACACAATTAACAACCCGATTTCTGACTCACTGGCAGAATTATCTTAGCGGCAATTTAAAATTTATCATGAGTTGTCTAGCCCAATCACTTGTACCTGCTTATCACGGAATTCTGTTGCGTCACAGAAGTAATTCGCCTATTTGCCTCTCACACCCATGTAAATGTTGACTTAAGCGGCTTACTGCGCACAATAGAAATCAAATAATGAAGTTATAATTAACTTAACATCGTTAACAACTTTTGACGTTAATACGTCTGTAATTTCGGTCAGTACTAGGATGTCATCTCTGAAAGTCGACCAACACATTTTCAGGTCAGCTTTGTCGCGCATATAATTCCTAGACTACACGACATATTCCAATGAGGTAAACGGCGATCGATAGCCGAAGAATCAATGTATCCAACGTGACCTTGAGTTAAGAAGGTGACGTCATCTAGCAATGCGCGGAAGGAACGAAATTCAGGCAAGAATTGGCGGAACGCACGGCTACCGAGGCAGTGTAACTCCAGAATGCGATGTAGTAGGACGTTCGCAGTGATGTCAAACGAATCGTAACGAAGAAGGTTAGAATAACAATTCGTCCACCGATGTAGCTCAGTCGGCTAAGGCGCTTGCTTGCCGATCGGAAATTGCTCTCGGGCATGGGTTCGATTCCCGCTTGGGCTGATTATCTGATTGGGTCTTTTCCGATTGTTTCACCAACCGCAACGTAAATGTCAGGTAATATATGATTAATCCTAGGCATCATCTCGCCATCACCAATTCCATCGATGCTAAATTTAATAATCTCGTAGTTGATACAGCGCCGTTAAACAACAAAGTAAAAAAATAATAATTCCTGAACAATCAACAGTCCCCACATTAAATTGGAAAAATTAGCAAGTGAAGTGGAGACAAGAGAGAAAACTCACAATTTGGAGGCATATGCATCGAAAATGGAAGCAGGCGTATAAGCTGCATGTAGTAGAAGATAGAGCACGATGGTTACTATAGCAACCGAAGACATTTAGTCTACCCTCAATCCATACCAGATGGCTACTCACAGGACCCTCAGCACACCGAAGATGTATCGAGTTTTAGGGTTAAATGTCACTGCTGGCATTTACCTTAATAGCACGTGCTTCCCTCCTGTGAGGTCTGGCTATGGCCAGACGTCTTTCAAAAACATCTGAAGATCTTGTTTGGACATCTTTGCTAACTTCACGGGATAGGCTTTGATGTTCGGCAGATTAGGAGTCATGTACCTATGCAAGAGATGTCCTCGTTGTTTCAGACACTAAACTATACATATGTGATAAAAGAGTTCCAGCCATTGTGATCACTGGCATTATCGTGTAGAAATGTGTTGTTGCAGAAATAACACCTGGTGGCCCAAAGATGCGTTTCATCCCTTTCACAGCACGGGAGTTCCTCTCGAAGATCGACTGGTCAGCGTTAAGTACATCCTAATCCCATATCAGGTGCGATGCTATAAACGTTCGCACTTTACCGACAAAATCATTCCTCTTCGCTTCCAACATCGTGGATTTCTAGCAAAATCATTTGCCAACTTTTTGACTTAATTTCCGCAAAACAATCTTGTTATGCTTGTTGAATTTTATGATCGAGGAATCAGACTTCTTAAACTACAATCGCTTATTGTTATCAACGTGCTTCTTTATTTGGATTAGCCGGTCTTGGATAATAGCATGTTGTCCACACACGTGGATAAAATATCCAGACACTTCGCTGTTTAACTGATACATCAGATATGTTTTAGTACAGCGGCAGGCGTCTTCAAACTTTCGGAGGAATGCTTTGTTCTTTATTCTTCCCTTTAGGGTCATAACCAGACATCGAGATTTTGGACCCGATAAAATAAGTTTACTATAAAGTCCATAAGTCCATACTATAGGCAGCTTTTTCACTGTGTTAGAGGGGGATGGGAGTCGGCAGAAGAAGAGGCATGTGTACATGAAACCCAGTTCAGTCCAGTCTGCTGGTGCTGTACAGTGACGTTCCAAAAAACAGCAACTAATTTATCAAACATTAAAGTAAAACGATTGTTAGAGGAAAAAATTCTATTGGACCAAAAAATTTATGTTTACATATATTAAAATAAACAAACCTATAATGCGAAATTTTCAAAATAAATTAATAAGCATTTCCTTTCGGCTTCTGTCATAAGCACAAGTGCAATACTTACTCAACACACATAATAATCCTACACAATATACACAACTTATGATGTACAATACATGGTACTGTTACAATGTAGCCAACTACAACACACATTCTGAAGGTCTCAAAACTAAATTTTCTTCGGTAGTCGGCAAGACAAAGTTTATATTGGGAGACGCTCCGCTCTACATCACATGATGTAATGGATTTATTTTATTTTAATAGGTTATTTTACGACGCTTTATCAACATCTTAGGTTATTTAGCGTCTGAATGAGATGAAGATGATAATGCCAGTGAAATGAGTCTGCGGTCCAGCACCGAAAGTTACCCAGGATTTGTTCACATTGGGTTGAGGGGAAAATCCAGGAAAAAAACCTCAACCAGGTAACTTGCCCCGACCGGCAATCGAACTAGGGCGACCTGATTTCACGGCCAGACGCGCTAACCGTTACTCCACAGGTGTGGATGATGTAATGGATGCAAAACGAAAAAACACTAGCCTAAGTCATTGAAATCTATTTTCGCTAACCCAGCAGTGTCCGTAGACTTCTTCCCTGCTAGCATGTCTGTTATGTCACAGAATATCGCATATATTCTTAGACTAATCGCATAGATGCACAGATCAAAACTAGACTACTAGCTATCTCCTGTCCTCTCTTCTCATGAAGTGAACTAGGTGTACGGGACTGTTTTTATTATCAGAGCAGTACCTCCTCTCCCTGCCTTACGAGTATGACTGAGTAAATAAAGCACATGGGACGACAGGTAGGTCGCTACCCTCACTGCCCCCACCCACTACCGTCCTGCTTTCCAACTTGAAATCGCACTGTTTTCATCTATCGGGTCTGAAGTCTCTAAGCCTGGTCATAACCAAACTGCGGCCTAGCGTCACCAAATCACGAGACTGAAGTTCGAAACTCTCAGTATGCATGACGTCATGACTCAAGGGTTGGGATTGTACTGTGAGAGTACAGTTGGTTTCGTAAGAAATTACATTAGCGCCTTTCTAATTCTGCTAGGGGTGTGTCTTGCAATCACTACACCTACTTAAGATCCTACGAATAAACAAGTTATTATTGTCAATACAGCACTACCATTTGATTAAACAAAAACCTAATGACAATTATCGAAGTCAAAATCGCGATATTTCCAACTTTACGTAAATGGATGAATTATTTTTCTTCACTCCTATACCTAGTAATGTGATTTGTTTGTATTTTACGTCAATACGATCGAACTTCAGTCGTAGAAAGGTGTAGCAAACGGTTTCCTCTCCTCAACCGTTAATCCAAAGGTATAGCCAGGTTAATATTAGAAATGTTAGTAAAAATACAATGATGTCCCTGCATAAACTATACTTAGAATAACAAGCAGAACACAATACTGAAGATTTAATGAATTTCTAGGCATATAATTTTTTTTTCAATATTTTTATAAATTTTCATTTTATCTATGTGATGAAACCTGATTTGGAATGTACAACGAATACCTTGTGCAAATTTTCAAATGAAAATTATTTCCTACTGTCCGCTAACAAACCTTCACTGATGTCAAACGAATGAATAATAGCTATTTTTACAACCTCGAAATTGTCGCAATAATAAAACCAACCATCGATCCTGGTCCCCCATTTTGTCAGAGAAATAGACGGTTGCATTCAATAAGATTCAATTACACAAAGAGAATCGAAGTCTGAAGCTGCTGGTCAGTTACAATATTTCATTGTTATAGCTACGGTAACAAAAGAAAATCACTCCAGGCCCTTCAGTCGCCGTGTGTCGCACACACCTCCTCTTTAAAATGTTTGGCAACAAATTGGTTTTTCCTAATTTGACATCAAGTTGTTTCAAGTGAGACGCCTAGCCACCCCCATTTGTATCTGTGTGAAAACAATAGACAAATATTTGTCGTAACTCGTGACAGTTTAGTGTCGGTTCCATTTTGCACATCCCACAGAATAAGATGGGAAGAAAATATTAAAATTTTACCAGAGGCAAATGAAAGAACATACAGTACTTCTAGGGAATTCAAAGAACACAGGACACCAACTTTTGATATACAGTGAAACCACGATGACACATGCCCGTTTGTTAAGTTATCTAGCATTATACGCTCTTTTCGTCCGGTCCGTTCACATCCCTATATAAAACCATGTAAAATCCATCGCTTAACATGTTCATCATCCATTTAATACACTCTTTCATTTGCTGAAAATTCTAAAATATCGTACTTTGAAGGATACTGAGAAAATTTTCTTGAACTTCGACATTACCGCTAGCGCCCTCATATTCAAGAATTTGTAGAAGTCTTTGTTTAGTGAATACAATAGGATGGAATGCGACTCTTGAGTACCTGCAAGACTACTGCATTCAGAGCCTGTCCTTCTCGCTGGCAGTTTTGGATCGCATTGTCAGTGAAGACTTGACGAAGAGGATGTGGAAGCGGTAGATATTCCAAATCCTTCTCGCAATGAAGCTCCAAATGACTGTCGCAGCTAGTTTTGACAATGCCCGAATCCTCAGGTCCTTATTCTTATAATAATTACTGTCAAACATATTCCACAAACAACTTTCCAATTCATAAGCTTCAATAAATCTTTTCATCTCTTCCCACTCCTTTGTTTCCATAAATTGTAATTATAATTGCAATTGTATTCATCCCTCAAACGGAGTTGTGGGGTCTTTTTCGATACCAGGCAAATTGTATACCCCTGACATTCTTTAACCATTGCTTTCTTTCTCTAAATCTTTTGTGTACCTTTTTCTTTTGTCAAGCTTAATCCATTAGCTGTGTCACTGACCAGCAAGTACCGTTATTTTTTCCAGTAATAGAGAGCCCAGTGGGTTGTTACGACGCCTGTGTGTAGTTTAACGGTACGCCATGGATTCTCAACAAGTGCAAGACAAGTTAAGATGCGGAGACTATGTTTTGGTTAATGAAAATAGGAATGGATCTGAAACCTGGAAAAAATTCTCTTGTGTAAATGAAAAAAAAAAAAAAACCACTAAAACCAGAGGGGTCTGCGAAACGCAATACGTATGGAAAGATTTTAAAAGTGAAAATCAGGCATGTTGCGTCATATATTACGTAAAGTGGAAAGAAGTGTTCAAGATGGATAAAAAATTTTGAAAACTGGTAACGATTTTTTAGTGGAAAGGTGTGTGGAAATGTGCGTGAAAGACTTGAGATCATTTTCTACTGTGGAAGGGGAAGGATCCTTAACGTTAGGACAGGCCCCATTGGATATATTTTTTTCTCCTTGAAAACAGCATTTATTTAGACCTATTTCAATAATTGAAGTTTTAAGAGAAATAAACTTTGCAATTAACAATAAAATAAGTTTAACTTTTATATTTATTGAATCCAGTACTGACTGTAAGGTTGAATGATCGTCCACCTCTGCTTCGGCATGTGGACGTGAGGCCAGCAGCCGGCTGGTCCGTCTTGGCCCTTCATGGGCTGTAGCACCATGAATTTAATTTATTTGACTTTACTTTTACTAGTACTAACTATGAAAGCTAACTACACGTGAACCAAAACAGAAGCGGCATGATAAGAGCCTGCCATCCTAGGAGCAAGCTCACGTTGAACCCGACTTACATACAAAATAACACACAAACTTGCTTCTACTGTTGGGTTAAGGGGAGAGGATGGTATTTTTAAAACGTTTTTTTTTTATGTAGAGAGCTCATAGCTGTTGCAACTCAACCAAATATAAATATTTTGAATATATATATATATATATATATATATATATATATATATATATATATATTTGGTGGCTCAATTTGAAAAAAATATACCCAATGCAGAATTGCACTAAAACCGATATATCTAAACCGTCTTTAAAGATATATTCAAACAGTTTTTTGCAATGTATTTGCAAAAGCATGTCTACAATCTGTCTGTAACAGAATTTTAATATTAGTCCCTACGTTTGTAAAATAAACAATTAAAATTTAATAACACTTTTCTGATTTCCTTTCTTGCAAAGAAACGGACGTATTTTTTAAATGAAATCAATTAACAAAATTCTGTTACAGAGAAAAGTTTCCTAATAGTCTAAAGAATGTGTGTTCTAAATTTCATGCATGTATCTTTAATAGTTCAGAAATTGTATCCATTTTTGTCTAGCAAGGTAGCAAAAAAATGAAGTTCCTGGAAACCGATAAAAGGGGGCGTGTGATTAAAAAATCCATAGCGCAGGAAGTTTAAAAATGACTTCACAACATCCGATATGGGCAAAAATATCCACGAAATGTTATGCAATCCATTTCACACATATCAAAGAGTATTTTAAAGAAACATTTTTTTTTAATTTAATTTACCAGAAACAACAATAAAAGTGGGCAAGTGATTTAAAAATCCATAACGCAGGAAGTTTAAAAATGGCGACTCAACATCCGATAAGGGCACAAATACCCACAAAATATTATGCTATGCATTCCACACATATCACAGAGTAATTTAAAGAAATTGTTTTTGAAAATTTACTCATTTTTCACCACAAAATACCATCCTGTCCCCTTGCCTGTTCACCAGTCCCAGCAGGTCAGGCAGGCTGAATGTTGCTGTATGCACAGCTCTAGTGGGCTTACGCATTTCGCAACGGGAGAGAAGATGTTCATCACAAACCTGGAGCTGGAAGACCGCAATCGGCAAATGATGATGTGCATGTGAGCACTGCTGGAGCACCTATGAAATGTCAGAAGGAAGTGGAATTGGGAGAGGAGTACATCGAAGATGCACCTTATCACCTACTCTGTTCAACATCTATTTGAATGATTTAGTGAAGAACGGTTTTCAAAACATGGGAGGAGTGATAGTAAGAGGCAGAAGAATAAATTGTATAAGATTTGCTGCTGATATGGCGTTGTTAGCTGAAAAGGAGATGATACAAAGGGATATGCGACTGGAGCTAAATGACAGCTGTGAGCAATATGGGATGAAGATAAATGTAAATAAGACGAAGATCATGTCATAGGAAGAAAAATAAAGAAGGTAAACTTGCGAATTCTAAATGAGACAGCACTGCAAGTGGACAGCATCAAATATATCCCTTGTTTGATGTTGAAAATAATAACACGTCATAATAAAAATGAGTTTGTTTTCTGGGAAGCAATGTTTTCTTCTTTTCATAATGGGTTTTCTGATTCTCATCACATAAAACAAAGAAAAAAAATTGAGAAACTTTCGGTGGCCCGTTCCCCCCCCCCCCCACGGAGAGTGTAGTTGTTCATTATTGCAGGAAAATGACTTTCAGATTTCACTTGTTTGTGTTTTTTATGCAGTGTGTACTAATAAAAAGAATCCATGTAGTCTTCTTTTCATTAAATTTTTAATATTTCTGTGCTAGATTATGTTTCTACCCTCAAATTAGAAACTCAATGTATGCTATTGATTAACGAATAATTACACCTCTAGCTATAGTCCATTCGTGCTTTCAATCATGACTATATGATTGGACCATAATTGGGCAACTCAGAATACAACTATATACCAATGCTTATTATTTCTTTAACACTTGTAATTAAATAATTTGAAACACGTGTATCAGTAGTCTACTTATTTAATACACACTTACAAGAGTCCGAAGCCAAAATTTCACTTAATCTGGAACAACAGTAATGAATATACAAAGAAAAATGTGGACTATAGTTAGAGGATACTACGGTACTTGTAAAATGTAGAACACTATTCGTAACTTTAATTTCACTGTGTTTACGATGATTAAATTGCTTAATTTTACCGCCCTTAACACTTCAGAGCGTATCAAACATTGAATGTGGTCCTCCTGTCCACAAAAAAAAAAAAAATGCTCCTTAGAAAGAGACATATTTGTTGCGTTAAAGGATACCTATCCTCGTACGAAACGATACTGAGAATACGATCAATACAGCATGTCAGTCATCCCGTAGGGAGGGGATAGTTTTCAAGATTCGAACCGAGTGCGACGTCTGGCCATACCTGTGTAGTCTCAAGTTTCGTTCGCGGAGAATACGATTGGACATATTCTCATTATGCGCATGCGTGAACTCTGCCGTCTGCTAACTCACTGATTTGCTGTATGTCCTGTGTGGGTTGTATTCAATGGTAGTATAATATTCTTAAATTGTATTTCCGTGTATTTTGTAAGTGCTTGCCGTGAGCTCTATACCGAACTGGGAACACCACTGCAATGCTCGTTCTGTCTGAAAGCGTGATAATTTGTTTAAGTAATTCTGACCAGGTAATATATTCATTCTCCGAGGTGTAATTAAGTAAAGTTTGTCCTGTGAAACTGCCGTTAACTGAGGGAGTAAGAACTTGCAGTCTTGCGACATTTTATAAATGCACGAACACTAAATCGCGTTAGAAATACTCACACAGCTAAATTAAATTTAAAACTAAACCCAAAATAATGCTACCTCCATCAAAACAAAATAACTACGAAAAGAATTGCCATGAAAGAACACCAATAATTGGTGTACCACAGTAACGATGATTCCGAACAAAACAGCCGCCTACCACATAACGTGCAAAAGTCGCGACTTGTCAGGATGGACTCTGGGTGGCTGTTTCAGCGGTTGCCATGGTGACGACTTGAAGCTGTTGCAGTAGTCCTATACTGTATGTACAAAAACCTGGTTTCTATTCACTAAAACTTGAGGTTTAAAATGGGGTTCGAAACACTTCTCTGTACCAACGAAAGTTTTTATGAACACTGTCCTACTTTCCTACGGATCGCATGAAGCTTTATTAAGGGTAACTATCTCGTAACAAACACTGGAGCATGGAATCTAAATATTTATACTTCATAATTTGTATAAAATACTAACCAAAAGATAAAATTTAAATATTTAAATAGGCCATCCCCTTTTGTAAATAAATAATGAATAAACAGTTCAATAGCTAATAGATAGCTGTGAGCAGTACGAGATGCATACAAATGCAAATAAGACAAAGACCATGGTCGTAGGAATAAAAATAAAGAAGGTAAACCTGCGAATTCTAAATGAGGCAGTAGAGCAAGTGGACAGCTTCAAATAATTGGGGTGTACTACGAGAGATAAGCTGTGTTGGAAAGAGTGGGTGAAGAAAGAATGTGCTGAAACTGATCAGGAAGAGGAAAAGGAATTGGATGTGTCATTGGCTGAGAAGAAACTGCCTACTAAATGATTCACTGAAAGGAATGGTGAAGAGGAAAAGAGTTCGGAGCAGAAGAAGATATCAGATGATAGACGATGTTAAGATATAGATCATATTATGAGGAGATAAAGAGGAAGGCAGAAAACAGGAAGGATTGGAGATAGCTGGGTTTTCAGTGAAAGACCTGCCCTTGAGCAGAACACTGAATGAATGAAAGAGTTCAATTTGAAATAGATCTTGCATTGCGAGGAATGACGCTTAGTACGGTTAAACGAAGTACTTCACTAAGACATCGTTAAACTTGGAGGTACCCTGGGATGTCGAATAACTCTTGTATATTTTACAACTGGAATGTTAACTTCATACACGAGTAGTAGGCCAATACCACAAAAATTATAATAAACTCGTTTGAATTAATGGTATCTTTTAAAAATAGAACAAGATGAAAACGAGTACAAAATACAGGCCTAATGTTATTATGGCTCCTCTATTTTCGTGATCCAAAAAGATTCCATCACAATCTATCTGAGGAAGCCAAACTGGAACAAACAGACCAATTAACTAGTATTTCATAATATATTATCTCTCTTACACAAACGCAGAACGGGTTAACGAAAATTCTTAAACGTTTGGTCTGACTGGTTTCTTCCGAAGATATCCTCAGACGTGGGGAGGATGCCGAGTGATCTATAGCCTCACCTCACTTCATCAGCGTTTGGTCTGATTACGTGGTTGGTTTTTTCCGAGGTTTTCCCCAACCATAAGGCAAATGCCAGGTAACCTGTTTGCGAATCCTCGGCCTCATCTCACATCTCGCCAAAAATAATTGTAATCTTGTAAAATTTTGACTTGTTCCACATCTTATAGGTTCATTTCTAATGTAAGATCCATGAAATATTATATATACATACATACATACATACATACATACATACATACATACATACATACATACATACATACATACATATATGAATGCATGAATGAATGCCACATTTGTATCAGTAACTTAAGCGGTGTGAAAGCTACACTATGAAAACATGGACTGCTGTGATCTTATAACCCAACTTTATGCTTTGCAGAATATAGTTTCCAGGCAACTGTACGCACTCTATGTAGTCCTACTTATCTTTGGTTTTGGAAATAACCCAGTCATACCACGTTGCATTTTACCATACACACCCATACATACGCACGCACACGCAGACACGTATCCATGCATAAAATCTGAAACTAGTAAAAATTCGAAGATAAATAAATTTAAAAAATTTACTGTATTATACCTCTTTATTTAACTTCAAAGAGCTCTATTTTTAAACTGTTGTGTTACATGCAAAGAAATGCATACATGATACTGAACTAACATTCTTGTTCTATCATTTATCATAGTTTTAAATAGCTAAACTAGCACTGAAGTAGTTCTCTTCGTACTCTCGATTAGGCCTATACACTTTGCATATATCAATCTGTGACAAGTTACGTTTGGTTAGTTTATGCTTTTGTTATGTAGTATATACCATCAACCAAATATCCACAAAAATCCCTTCCAAATTCAACGATTTTCACTTCCGAAATCACGGGATCAACCTCAACCCTAGTTTCACCTTTAAAATTACCAACGCAAGATTTTGATAAATAATCATCTATAGAAAATGTCAAATATAGTCTAGGCTATAATAAAAGTGTGTTACTAACCTTTCAACTCGTGAAGATATTATCAGGCTGTACATTTATCCGTATTCCCAATATCCAACACAAAAATTAATCCACGCACTCAACAGTTCACCGGTTAAAAACAACCATGAACTGCACATCTGCGATCCCCACTCGAAATTAAAATAAGGAGCGTTCGGTATATCATCATTCAGCAGTACCAATAGTGTCATGCTTCTAATAAAACAATAAAATTGCACTGCGATGCGCTTAGTACGTCCATGTGAAGCAAATTGGTATATTTAGAGCAGATAATTCCATTTATGTATGTTCCTATTCCTTTACTTATTAAATATTCAAGAAAACGTGAAAATTTACTAAGTGCCTGAATTGTTTTCAAATACATTAAGTTGGGCATATCTTTCCACTCCCTCTACTCCATTCCATCAACCAATGAGGAGCAACTTTATACTCACTCTGTGTTCTTTTTCTTGCAAGTAAAAACCGTCGCGTTGCTTACGAATAATCAGCAAAAACATACACAATGCAATATTAGAAGTGAAGCTTTAGCAAATAATTAACAGATTAACCCTATAGATACACAACTTTTAAATGAAAATGTATTTGCTGGGCATTTATTCATTACATTTAGAAGTTTAAAAACAAAATTGTTTCGTAGATACAGCGAATAACAGAATTATTCTGACACTTAATATTCCAAATTTGTATGTGTATGTTACTAAACATGTTTCCAAAAACGCAGAAATTACGCTTGCGGTTACGTCAAATAAACCAATTTGCATAACATGGACATAAAAAGAGCCTCCTAGTGAAATGGTATGTTGATATATTTATATAAACATAAAAAATATACAATTTACTGAGTAACAAATATATTCGGACATTCCTGTTGGTCCTATTCTGTACACCCCTGTTGATCACTTACATTACACAGTAGGTGGAGATACCGAGTTTCAATAATAAGCGAGAGTACTTAGTCTTACTTGTGCTGTCGTTTCAGCAAGACGGAACACAAAATGGGGCGTAAAGGCAAGCAAACAACATTTAATCAGAGGCAGTTAGTGATATTCCATCACGAAAAAGGGAAAACCATTCGAAACATTGCAGATTTACTTCAGATGAATGAGAAGTACAGTGTCTGACATAATTCTCAGATATAAAAACGAGAACAGAATAGAGTTGAGAAAGCAAACAGGTCGCCGAAAAGTCCCCACAGACAGAGAAGAATCTCTTATTATCAGATTAAAAAGAACCCTCGTATAAGTGCCCCGAAGTTAGCTTCTGAAATTGAATCGGCTACGGGTAAAAAAGTGCATGCCCAAACAATTAGAAGGGTAATACATAAACGGGCTACAACGGAAGAATAGCACGAAAAAAGCCTTATGTTTGTGAAAGGAACAGACGTGAACGACTTCAGTTTGCTGAGGAATATGAAAATAAAGGCGAAGATTGGTGGGAAAAGGCTCTTTTTCCTGATGAGAGCAAATTCAATGTTTTTGGCAGCGATGGTAGACAAATGGTGTGAAGAAAGCCTAAGGAGAAAATGAAAACCAAGAATTTGCGAGCTACTGTTAAACACGGTGGAGGAAATGTGATGATATGGGGGTGCATGTCAGCTTCTGGGGTTGGTGAATTGGTGTTCATCGAGGATATCATGAAGAAGGAAGACTATCTACACCTCCTGCAACATAATTTAGTGAAAAGTGCAGAAAAGCTTGAAATTGAAAAGGAATTTATATTTTACCAGAACAACGATCCCAAGCATGACTCCTATATCGTACAAGAATTTCTGCTCTACATATGCCCTAAAATGCTTCATCCTCCTCCACAATCGCCGGATTTGAACTCTATTGAACATTTATGGGAAGAACTTGACAGGAGGGTTGGATCAAGGCCTATTTCTTCTAAAGAAGAATGGGTGAAAATTCCTATAGACATAACAAAAAAATTAGTAGACTACATAGCATGCCATGCCGAGTGAAAGAGGTTATTAAACAGAAGGGTGGTCCTACAATGTACTAATAATAACGAGCTGGAATAATATTATTTGTTTTCAAAAAGTGTCCGAATATTTTTGTTAGTATTAGAAATCAAATGTTTTCCTTTATGTTTTAATAATTAGAAGAAAATTAAGTTAATTGGAATTGTGTTGAAAATGTTTATATGAAATGCGATACTTTTAGGAAAAAAATAAGAAAAGCTTATTTTTATATATTTATATGTAAATATATGTCATTGAATTGTTAGTTGACGGATGTCCGAATATTTTTGTTACTCACTGTACCAAAACAAACAAAATAATAAGATTAGTTCAATTCAGAGATTAGAGAATACTTAACATATGAAGACCAATTCTCTTGACTACAAAAAATTCCATGAGATTAGTCTACGTGTGTGTCTGTGCTATGCGACACGAAGTAACTGCACATGCAGACTTACAAAATAAAGAATAAAAATAGCAGGCACGTATACAATGCCAGCACGACAAGATTACAGAACGCCGGCATCTCAACTGGCTAACATTAGTCGTCTGACTTGCTCAACATTATCATCGCAACTATTAATAATAACGAAATAATATCAGTATTATTATTATTATTATTACTACTCAGAATTAAACTTCCCTCGTTTAAGGAGGCTGTCCCAAGATCTTCAAGCCCACTGCTGTGGAGTAACTGTTAGCATGTCTGACCGCGAAACGAACGAACCCGAGTTCAAATCCTGGTTGAGAAAGGTATCTGAATGAGATTTTTTCCAGTTTTCCCTCAACCCATTAAGAACGAATGCTGGTGACTCTGGGCGCTGGACCCTGGTCTCATTTCTCTGGTATTATCATATTCATCTCACTCAGACGCTAGATAATCATAGCAGTGATAAAGCCTTGTAAAATAAACCAATTATATAAACAGATCCTGAGTCATTTTATACGACCCTCTTCCACTACCAAATCATACATACTAGCATGTTTATTTTTATAGTGGCGCTCCACATTATATTGGCCATGAAGTACCGCATATCAGGCATCTCGATCGTTCAACTATTTTAAGAAAGGATTTTTTTTTCCAATCTATATCCTGGGTAAAGGAACTTGTGCGTCTCCTCTCCAATCTGGATTGTCCGAATCCATATTATTAGAGCGATCGGTGTTTAGAAAACACCATTAGGTAATTATATACTCTAGGCGTTTTCTTAGCCAACATCCGCCTCTTTCTAAATTTCTATAATTTAAATAAGTTATTTGCGTACTTCCTAACGTTATAAAATAACATAACTTAAGTAAATCTATTTCATTTATTCGGTTATTGGAAGTGCAAATAAAGTAACATATAGGCCCACGTATATTTATGAACATTATAAAGCGTTTATATTTGAAGCAATGCTCAGAATGTATTAGGTTTACTTCTGTTGTTTTATATAACTTAAGTTAGAAATCTCTCAATTAACATCAATCAATAAAAGAATTGTATTCCAATGGATACCATCCCATTGTGTAATCCTGGGAAACGAGAATGCAGATGCATTATCAAAGAAGGGCAGCACTGCTACTTACAGACCTGTTACTAAATCTACGTATTACTCTGTGAAAAGATTTATTAAATCTACATACTTAAGACTTCAACAAACAAAATTTGACAACACAATGTCAAGGGAAAAAATGGAACTCTCTGCATCATAATCCACAGTTAATTCCCGATTTACCACGAAAATCGTCCGTAGCTGCATTTAGATTGGCAACAGGCCAAGATTGTTTGGTCAAACACCTGCATAGAATTGGAATATATCAGTCCCCTAACTGCCCATTGTGCAACTCAAACCAAGAAATGGATTCGGAGCACCTCAAAATCTGTGCTTCAGTGGCTGACCATGATAATATCTTTGAAAAATATTGGAGTGCAAGAGGTCAAATGACTTTATTGTCAAATGGCTGGCATTAAAAAACAACAGCAACATACACGTTGGAAAATACTTAATCAACTTTTTTAGTTATACATTACAAAAAGAGGGAAAGTCCGTAATGTACTACGTCCGCCACATCACGAATCTCTCTATATTCCCTGGGAGCTGAATGCCCCCAGTAAGCAAGCTTGTTCTAAGGCAGTATTGTCAGAGTTGTAAGCTCCGAAACCGGTAGTGGAGCTAGAGACGTCCAGTCGGAGCGTGAACTTGCTTATGTCTGTGGAAACACCGGAGCACGCAACGAGTTATAGTGGAGCGCTCCGCTCCGTTTAGGCTGTGTCAGACAACGCTGTTCTAAGGCATCATGCCTGAACTCGCGTTACGGAATGAGCGCTGCGTAGAGTCATGAAATTTCGGCCAGTGTATGGGACCGGTGCTACCCAGCAACGTGATGTGTTTTGGGAGCTACGATAAGTAACGAAATCCAACTGATTACGGAAATCAACTATAACAGCTGAGGGGATCAGTGAATTTGGGGACCTATGATAGGTAGCGAAATTCGGTTGCGGGAACTAGCTATAACGGCTGGAGAGATCATTAAGGTAACCACACGACACCTCCGTACTGGTTCAATGATCATTCATCAAGCTGAAATATGTGTACGTGAGGTCAGCAATCTGCTGATCAGCCTTGGTCCTTCATGGTCTGTCGCGCGCAGGATCATTTTTTAAATTTTAATACAGATATAGGCTAAGTATATAATAAGTAGACTTCCAAATTGAGACACATTATCTCTTAAGTTATAGGCCTATGCACACAGGATAGAACAGTGTTTGCAAAGCAACTGGCAAGGCAGTCATCTGCTCTCATAATAGCTATACATATCATGTCAGCTGGAGTTGGTGCAATACGTAATACAGGACACCAAGAGGAAAAAATAATCTTTCGCATAAATATTATGTTGCAGAGAATACGATCCATTATCATTCTGCTTAGGTCTATAAACAGTTCTCTAGAACAATACTATTTAAAATAAATGGTACTTCGTAATAATAATGGTAATAATAATAATAATAATAATAATAATAATAATGATAATAATACTTCATTATCTAACAAAATATCAGAACATGCATTTATAATGCATATGAAATGGTAAAAGATTGTACTATTAAAAACCATGTAATGTTTAAAATAATAATAATAACAATAATAATAATAATAATAACAATAACAATAACAATAATAATAATAATAATAATAATAATAATAATAATAATAATAATAATAATAATATCATGAGAAAATCTTCAAGCAAAAATCAAAAAATGAAATAGTGTAAGTTCTTACAGTCAATTACTTAAGAATATTACATGCATTGAACCTTTATGTTATTACATGAAGTAGTATTTACAAATTATGACAAACGTTTTCACCAATAAATTTGGCATCTTCAGGTCACATTAAAAACATATTAACATAAAATGGACACTTAAGATAATCCAGTTAAACACAATCGTTAAACATTAAAAAATAGTATAATAGGCAGTCTGAGCAATATGCCATTAAAATATGTGTAGCAGGATGATGTAACCTAGATATAGTGGGATATGCTGATGACACTGTATTAACATAGAAGTGTACATATCGAAGAAAGAAGGTATGACAATCCTCAAGTTTATGCAGGTGCAGTTCCCAAAGTGATGTAAATATGCTACAATATATAGGACGATCGTGTTGCTGTTTATGGACGTATGGAATTAAAGCCCTGTAAAGTATGAAAGGGTATTGTGAAAGAATTTTTTAATAGAAAATTTAGAAAGGAAATCTGTAATCGTCGCGCAAATGTTGCTAGGAATACAATGTAGCCAACATACCTTGCAAATTTGTAATCGCCGCACATCTGTTGCTGGGAATACAATGTAGCCAACATATCTTCCACCAATCAAATTTTTAACACAGACTTAATAAATAACCCCTAGCCCGCTCACTGGCGCTAGTGTTATGCTCCCAAATTGAACAGCCGACGAGTGGCCATTTGTTTGGTAGAGCTGAATAAGTATGGTTCTTTCGTGTGCTGACTTTAATTACAGCAATGCACACGGATGTAAAGATAAAGAAGGAAGGAATGTTATATTTTACTGGTTAGTTAATCCATAATTTCTGCGACGAATTTTTCTCCATATTATATCCATATATTTTTCTGTCAGAGGAAACTTGAAGCATGAAGAGTCGCATGGAAAGTACAATAGTTTGTCTTCTGTAACATAATATGGAGAAAAATTCGTCGTAGAAATTATGGATTAACTAACCAGTTAAATATAACAGTCCTTCCTTCTTTATCTTTACATCCGTGTGCACTGCTTCTGAGTAAAGATTAACCGAAAGTGGATAGGTGCAAACCGCAGATACAACTTCTACTCTACAATGAATCATTCAAAATAGTTGTTACCTTTCAAACTACGTTATTACACATTGTTATTATCCTTCATTCACTCCATATCATTCATTTTCTTCAAACAGCTGTTGTTTCAGTGCATACGTGAACAATTATTCACCGAATTTAAAGATACCGAAACTGCATGAATTATAAAATGGTATTTTTTTAATATAATGGTTGAAAGTAATTCTTGTTAGTAATGGATTAATGAAGCATTTTCTTCTACTGCTGCTGCTGCTGCTGTTGTTCCTACTGCTAATAATAATAATAATAATAATAATAATAATAATAATAATAATAATAATTGTGGTGTAGTGGATATTCTTTTACTATCTTCGGGATTGTGGGTGGGGTCCTTGGACCCAAGGAGACGAAATAACGTAGAGTAGAATTTCTAAGTTGAGTAAATAAATGTAAGATGGTTTATTCTGGTATATAATCCTGGTACGTCTGTCACAGGATCACAGATGTACCTCACACAAGCAATGATAGAGAAAGACATTATTTTCCCCTTTACACTGATATTTATAGACTAACTCTCAAAGTCACCCAAGGATTAGATCAAAGTACAATTCTGATGAAATGATCTCAAAAGTTTCGTGGAGATCTTTCGAGAGTGTTCTATCAATAGCTGATGCAACATACCGACTCAGTATCATCATTGTCTGTGATTCAGGGTTCGATATTACGCTGGAAGAATGATTGAATTTCGTAAGAATATATACTAAGTTGAATCTGGTTCTCTTTTTTTGGTACCTCATTCACAGTAGATTTTATGAATTTTCAGGACGCAACATTGCAAATGGAAATAACCGACCTGAGATACGGCTGTAGGCTTCCTGAAAAGTTCATCAATGCATCAAGTACTGAACTAATAGAAAGTTACAGAGCACTTCCGGACTCACAATTCGCAAAGCTGAAGAAAATTGCTGCAAGAATAATAGCCATGTTTGGAAGTGCATACTATAAGTCTGTGAGCAGGCATTTTCTGTTACGAAACTTCTAAAAATTCAACAAGATGGAGAATGAGTGACAATAATCTGAGAAATAGTTTGTGTATATCTGTTGCTAATAATATTCGTCCCGACTTCAAGAGCATAGTAAAATAAAAACGAATAAAAAAAAAAGTGTAAGAACAGAAAGGATCAGTCAAAACACGGTTCTCGCCTACAGTAACAACAGTACCCCTGTTGGATAGATAACCGCGCACATCATATAAGTTTACCGACATGCCTTCTGCGCCACACAGTCGTGCGGGTGGCAGGAACGTTGGCATCACTGCTGTATTTGAATTGGAGAGCTGCAGAACAGCGCTTATATCGGTTTGTATTCGACCGGTCACAGAACAACCGGCGAGGGTGAGCATCCGACCGAATATCCGGATTTCAAGCGCTTGTGTCTGATGTCTTGCTGGCTAGACAGAACCACAGATATATAGGACAGAACACCAAGTGCACTTCATCATACAGGAACTCTGATGATATTTTGTAACTACGAGAATGGAGTAACAATTGAAGGAAATTTACTTTTAAATGTGTTAGCTTCAAATAGGATTATATTTGATTGGACACTTTGGTACATTTATCTTCAACTAATGGATACCGGTAACAACAAAGGAAATAAGCGTAATGCATAGAGGAAGTCTGACATGTAAACAAATACAAGAAGAAAATAAATTACAATTACTTACGAAATAGAAGAGCAAATAAGTAGGCCTACTATTGTAACTTTTGTAACGTTCATACTTCAAACTCAAAATGCTTTGGCTACCTCTGAAAAATTAGTTGTTAATATAGTCTGTCTTTTAATTAATCCAAGTGGATGAATTATTATTTCACTAATAAATCAATTTTAAGGACATAAAAGTTATTAGCGAAAAATAAAAGCACCCTCAAGCTCTAACGATTGCAGCTTCATGATGCGTGCTGTTCAATACCTGGACTGCTGAATAAATGAATGAATGATGAATAAATGAATGAAGGAATTAATTAATTAATCCAATCAATCAATCAAACCGACAGGGAGAGAGGAGGATATATCAATCGAAAGGTACACGATGATAATCGCGTCCTTCCAACGATTCTTGGAACTCAATATTATCTGTCTTTCATGTTCCAGAGCCGTCCACCCGAGAAGCATTTGGACATTCGTTAAACCGAACACTGGACTACTCCGCGAGACGGAAGAGCTTCGCATACTGTCTACAGCGCCGGGCGTTCAGTAGCAATATATAAATTATATTTTCCATCGAAATTATTCAAATCAACTGAAAGCTTGATTTGCATAAAACACGTTACTGTTCGTTAACAGAAAACCACAATTTAAGTCACACAGAGTTTGTGTGCACTCAATGTTGGTTGCTTGACGGTTGTCTGCCCACTTTGAGGTCTGTGGATATAGAGGGAAAAACTGGATCGGTGTCTGGTAGAGTTCCCGGGTAGCTCAGTTGGTAGAGCGTTG
Organism: Periplaneta americana; assembly: GCF_040183065.1. NCBI lineage: Eukaryota > Metazoa > Arthropoda > Insecta > Blattodea > Blattidae > Periplaneta > Periplaneta americana. Next base: position 6,655,565 of record NC_091128.1, on the reverse strand, counting down.
GTACGTTTAACCAAAGGTCCCGGGTTCGATACCCGGCCCCGGAACAATTTTTTCCCTCGAAATTATTCAAATCAACTTTACAGGGAGTTATACCTGAAAGCTTGATTTGCATAATACTGAGTTTGTTTTGAGAACAAACTATAAAATTCGCAAAAATCTAAACAGATTTTTAATATTTTCCGAAAGACACTAAAAAATACAACAGTCACAGATGGATAGTAAATCCATTTTTAGACAATTGCGTTCAACTGGCTAAAATATTATATATATATTTATAACTTTTTATTTACGCAAAATAAACTTCTCGTCTGTGATTGATATCAAAACAAAAACGAGAACTGATAAGCAGGCATATTTCTGCAATAGTATTATTTTCACTTTAGTGTATAACTAGGTGTCCTCCCATAAAAAAGTGACAATCTTAAAAAATATATATACTAATATATCATTTCTACTAATTCATTCTGTAATAAAATATATTAGGATATTGTAAGAACTGAAAACAAAATTATGGTTTACTTCTATTTTCATTGACTTTATACATAGGTATTTGAAGTTGATGGTCGGTGTATGACGGCTTTAGGAAAAGTCAAATTGGCATACCTATCCAACTTCCCATAACTTACTTACTTACATAGGCTATGGCTTTTAAGGAACCCGAAGGTTCATTGCCGCCCTGACATAAGCCCGCCATCGGTCCCTATCCTGTGCAAGATTAATCCAGTCTCTATCATCATATCCCACCTCCCTCAAATCCATTTTAATATTATCCTCCCATCTACGTCTCGGCCTCCCTAAAGGTCTTTTTCCCTCCGGTCTCCCAACTAACACTCTATATGCATTTCTGGTTTCGCCCATACGTGCTACATGCCCTGCCCATCTCAAACGTCTGGATTTAATGTTCCTAATTATGTCAGGTGAAGAATACAATGCGTGCAGTTCTGTGTTGTGTAACTTTCTCCATTCTCCTGTAACTTCATCCCGCTTACCCCAGATATTTTCCTAAAAACCTTATTCTCAAACACCCTTAACCTATGTTTCTCTCTCAGAGTGAGAGTCCAAGTTTCACAACCATACAGAAGAATCGGTAATATGACTGTTACATAAATTCTAACTTTCAGATTTTTTGACAGCAGACTAGATGATAAAAGCTTCTCAACCGAATAATAACACGCATTTCCCATATTTATTCTGCGTTTAATTTCCTCCCGAGTGTCATTTATATTTGTTACTGTAGCTCCTAGATATTTGAATTTTTCCACCCCTTCGAAGGATAAATCTCCAATTTTTATATTTCCATTTCGTACAATATTCTGGTCACGAGACATAATCATATACTTTGTCTTTTCGCGATTTACTTCCAAACCGATCGCTTTACTTGCTTCAAGTAAAATTTCCGTGTTTTCCCTAATCGTTTGTGGATTTTCTCCTAACATATTCACGTCATCCGCATAGACAAGAAGCTGATGTAACCCGTTCGATTCCAAACCCTGCCTGTTATCCTGAACTTTCCTAATGGCATATTCTAAAGCGAAGTTAAAAAATAAAGGTGATAGTGCATCTCTCTGCTTTAGCCCGCAGTGAATTGGAAAAGCATCAGATAGAAACTGGCCTATACGGACTCTGCTGTATGTTTCACTGAGACACATTTTAATTAATCGAACTAGTTTCTTGGGAATACCGAATTCAATAAGAATATCATATAATACTTCCCTCTTAACCGAGTCATATGCCTTTTTGAAATCTATGAATAACTGATGAACTGTACTCTTATACTCCCATTTTTTCTCCATTATCTGTCGAATACAAAAAAATCTGATCAATAGTCGATCTATTACGCCTAAAACCGCACTGATGATCCCCAATAATTTCATCTACGTACGGAGTTAATCTTCTCAAAAGAATATTGGACAAAATTTTGTACGACGTCAACAAAAATGATATTCCTCGAAAGTTACCACAGCTGGTTTTGTCCCCCTTCTTAAAAATAGATACAATTATGGACTCCTTCCATTGTTCCGGTACAATTTCCTTTTCCCAAATAGCAAGTACAAGTTTATAAATTTCGCTATATAATGCACTTCCACCCTCTTGTATTGATTGATTGATTGATTTATTGATATAGTTCACAAGTACAAAACTTAATAATATAACAAAAGATCTATAAACAAATGTAGTTCGACATACTAAATATACAATTTCCCAGACTCATTATTTTAACGCAAATCTCAATAATTTATTGGTTCAAACTTGCACTTACGTCTGGTTTTAGTGCATGTTTAAACCAATAATGATAGCCATTAAGACATTAAACCTTATTTATCTGCTCCTTTTCACAATTTAATTGTATTATTTAGGTCTTACATTACATAATAACTTATTATTCTAAAAAAATGTGATCAGATGTCGACATAATGTAAGTCATGAACCTAAATTAGCTGACTCGATACATTCTATATGTAGGTTAATCTTTATTTCTTACAATATTTCCTTGTCAGCAAAAACGTTTGCGTAACTTCAATGAAGACTATCACATACCAGCTTAAACACAAACTTGCCAAGTTGCTTACATAATCAACCTCAATTTAGTTTCATAATTGTGTCTCATGTACTCATTATCAATTTATTACTATTATAATGCCTACTAAATGTATTATTGAAATAAAAACATATTAGTAAAGCAATTTATAAAGTCAAAATTATCTTCTGAACTTTCACTAAATACGAGTAATATAGCTATCGGAATACATTAATAACTACCTTAATTCTCTATTTTCAATTTTTATTATTTTAAAACTTTGACGTAATTCTATCTTATTTACAAAACCTGTCTGCTTATCTAATTTAATTAATAATAAGTGTTTCTAATTTTAGGAAAATTCCCTCTTGTATTAATTCTGCTGGAATTTGATCGATACCTGGAGACTTGTACTTTTTCAGATTTTCTATCGCAATTTCGACTTCTGAAAGCGTGGGTTCGGGTATAAATGGCTCAGCAGTTTGTATTTCAATTTCGTCCTGATCATTTCTATTTGGCCTATGTACATTTAGTAGTTGCGCAAAATAGTTTTTCCATCTGTTTAGGATTGATGGAGAGTCTGCAAGCAAGTCACCATTCTCATCCTTGATCACGTTTACCCTTGGCTGATATCCGTTCTTAAATTCCTTTACACCCTTATATAAATCTCTATTGTTTTTATTCTTATTATTTGTTTCTACCTCATTCAGTTTTTCCTGCAAGTAACCTCTCTTTTTATTCCTAAGTGTACGACTTGCTTCCCGTCTTTCATTGAAATAATTATCTCTCTTCTCCTCAGCTGGATCCTGTAAGAATTTCAATTTTGCCTGTTTCCTTCTTTCTACTACCATGCAACAATCTTCATCAAACCACGGTTTCTTTTTCTTAGTTTCATAATAACCTATGCTCTGCTCAGCTGCAATTTTGATACTATATCTGATATTTTCCCACACGCTATTAACATCTAATTCTTTCTCAACTTCGTCGGAACTTTCTAAAGTGGCAAACCTATTCGAAATTTCGACCTGATAATTTTGCTTAGTTTCCTCGTCCTTTAATTTCAAAATATTAAATTTGGTAATATTAACTTGTTGCTCTACTCGCTTTGCTACTGATAGTCTTTCTCTTAATTCTCCAATTACCATCACCGTAAAAAAAACAGCTTGTTACGAATCCCTACAATAAGCCTCGGAATAGAACTGATTCTCTGGCACTACCACAGCAAAGGAATAAGGTTTTGAGTTTTTGAGATCCAACTTCCTATACAACGTCAAAATTGTATACTTTATATAGGCCTACACGTGTTGTTGTACATAGTTTTAACTCATCACTCAAGCAATAAAAAATTGTTCAGGTAAGTTTCTTTCCTATGATAGCAATTAATAAGTTAGTAGACTATGTATTAGTGTCACACCCATAACGAAAAATGTGATTAAGTTAAGTTTAAAACCTAAAATTAATAAGTTTGTTAAAATTGGCAAAAGTAAGGCTAGAAGTGAGTTTATCACCCCGAAAAAAATGAAATGTCAAACTTTTTAAATGTTTCTTACTATATATTTTCTGTCATACCCGTAACAAGAAAGCCCAGGAGGAATGAATTGTTGCTTGCCTTGTTGTGCTATCCTCATGTCAGTAGGCCTAGGTTGGCCTAGCTACCTAGGCCTTTGAAATGACTCTCTATATATTTTTATAAGTGTAGAAAAGACTCTTCTTTTTTCTTTAAATTATAAATCTGTTTGTTTAATGCTACTTTTTAAAAGGTCTCTGATATTGTAGGAATTTAGTCTACGGATTTAAGCATAAACTGAAAATGTTTTGTTTCGTTATTAATCGTAATAGACTCATTGCAGAGTAGGTGATGTAGATTTATTCAATAAAGTCCCTACAATAATGCAACTTGTCGTGGATATTTCTGCGTGTAGATGCCTCCTGTAAAAGAGTCGTTGATTGGAGGAAGAAAATAATGGCTGATTCGGACTTGAAAGGAACTTTCATATTGACAGGAAGAAAAAGGGATGAAAAACAAGAAAAAAGTGAATTGTTATCTAATTCTAAAAAGTTAAAAGATTAGCGAGCAAGAGACAATGCTCGTCAGAACAAATGTCCAGAAAGAAAAAAACTTTATTCCATGCAACAGCCAGCTTAGCGAGAAATTTCGCCATGGGTTGGTATCAGTCCATTCAGTTACTCAGAAAGGCTGTCAGCAGTGTAAGTCAATGCTCGAAAGTCCATCGAAGCAGCAAGCTGTTCTCATGAAATAAACTTCGGAAGTTACACGTGCTTTTAAAAAGACAAAGCAGTAAGCGTAGGTCCTAAAGAGCTATTAGAAAAGAACAAATTTAACTTGCTTACAACTTTTATTGCAGAGGTGACAGTTACCAGGCCCCGGGGAAAAGAGATACAAAGTCTGTCAAAGATCCAAAAATAGGCAAGTGACATATTCTCCAGAAGAAATACATGTTTGTCATTGCGTCATTTGCAGAATTTGTGTAACAAAAATGACGTCCATCAATTCATACCCTTCCCATTGTTGCATTTATAATGATAGAGTTATAAAATTCCTAACAGTGAGTAGTTATAATACTAATGTAGTAAAGGTCACAAGAATTATTTCCTTTATGTGAAATATTTCACGAGAATAAAATAAAATTCTTATAGTGACGTCTAAAATGCCGTGTCCATACTAGTTAAGAATTTAAAATGGAGCATGATTATGTTCATATAAAGATTTGTTTAATAATGTAATTGAGAAAAAAATTAAAGAAACATTTGATATTACCTATCAAAACTTCATTTATGTCTGATTTTATATATCCTTAAATATGATTGCATAATTACTCTAGACCAGTAAATCAGTCAGGTCTGTTACACCATTCTGTTCCTATAGATACAAAGTTGAAAAATAAATCCTACAGATGTCAGCACAAGCCATGATGATGCACAAAGAGTCATCTTGATTATACCACAGTCTATTGTATACAGCTACCAAGCTCAATATGCAGGGAATATGCATCCATAGATAGTTATTAACCACTAGGATCGCTACTATCGCCTCATTAAAGACAATGCGAAGTAGTACCGGCACAGTCTATTGTTCCCAGTATCCTCAACAACTCAAGCTTCATGACTGTATATTCTAGACTAATTATACTGCTATGTTCACCCATTTTAATTTGGCGATTTTGTGTGCCATAATTTTGTTTTGTGTTTTAGTCTAAGCGTGCATTTTTACTCTGTCAAATCTGTTTGTGTTGTGTTTTCCACAAATAACAACATATAAAGTCAATATCAAGAGGACATAATAATATACGTGTGCAGTAAAATTTCTATTTTGAAGATTTTTAAGCAAAAAATTTCAGGTTATGACATGCTTATGTTTGCTTTGTCATGTCTGATACCTGTCAGATTTGTTACTCCATCTCACGTCCGTTACATTATTCAACCCGGAAACTCGGGCACAAAAGAACAGCAATATACCGACTGCGCCACCCAAAATGACTTTTTTTTTTTACTATTAGTCTCTTAAAGATGATAGACAAAATGATAGGAAGTGGAAAGTGTTGGTGGAATGAAAGAGGTAAATGGGAGTACTCCGAAAAAATACTGTGCAATGTGTATTTTTTTCCACCACAAATTCCATCCAGACCGGAACAGGATAGAAGGCCAGCATGGTAGTACTGTAGCCATAGACGCGGCATTGCAGTTCTAAACAGTGGAATGCAGCCATGTGAAGTCTGTGGGTGGAGATCACATAAATTAATATGCAGTGACAAATGAAAGCTATTTCTTTCAATAATATTCATGTTAAAAAATTGAAGATGAAATCTGGATTTACACATTAAAGCTCCTAATCTCGTAGTTCACCTGCAGTATCTAGCATTATTCTTCAACAGTGAAATAATAATAATATTACGAGAATAAAATACAATCTGTGTGACAATAGTAACAACATATTTAATCACTTTCAATACATTTTTCAACTTTCTGTCATCCATCAGATTTTAGATCATCCTGCTCTTATGTGTTCTTTAATACACTGTGCTAATATTCTGGGCATTAAACATAATCGGAATTATTATTATTATTATTATTATTATTATTATTATTATTATTATTATTATTATTATTATACAGTATTATTACTAACAAGATTGCATTAAATTTTGGCATTTCCATGTTTTTGGCCTTCAGAATTCACATAAATGTTTTAACAGCGCCTTGTACTTTCCCATACCATACAGCCGTTCTCGAGTTACGAAGCACAGGTCACTTCAACCAATCAGACAGCCTTGTCGTCTACGAGCGGCTTGAAAACATAGGCTTTCTGCTACTCAGCCTGTGAAAAACGACAGTGCAAGTGGCACGGCCTATAATAACAATGAAAACCAAGCCACGATTTTTTCTTCGATTTTGCATTATCTTACTTCGAGTTCAATAGACCTCCTCGAACATCAATATGCAAAGACAATTTTCAAAACCTTATGGCATTCTCAACCGTAGCCCTCAGCAGATTTTCTCAACTCTATGGTGCAAGGATAACCCATGGGTCACATGCGACGAGCGTCAACACTACGTTTTTCCTTCATCTAAGACAGCCGTGGCTAGAACGTGACTCGCGAGACATTGTGGCTCGCAGTGATAGCTGTGCATTTCGCTTTCTTCTAACCTCCACCAACCCCCACCCTCAAACTCACTGGAGTCAAACTCCGTTCCATTTGTATTTGTCTCTGACCTGCGAGTGACATGCTCTCTCGAAACCATGTACGAAAGTTCCAGGTAGGATGGGAGGACGCAGTTTTTTGTTGTCAATATGATGAAAATATTAAATGTATGATTTGTTCACAAGTATTACGAGGAAAACGGTTGTATAACATAAAACGGCATTATAACTACATGTTACTGATGAAACATTAAAAGGTTGTGTTATTATTGTTGTTGTTATAATCATCATCATCATCATCATCATCTCTGTACGTCGACCCTTTTTCAGCAGATGTACGAATAATGCGGTTAGCGGTTATCTCTTCAATTTTATCTCACAGATTTACAATGTGATGTCAAATGAAAGCTAGATGTAAGGACTTAACAAATGTTGACTTTTCAAATCTTTGCCAAAAAATAAATATCCGAAGTTTCGTTCTTTCGCTTGCTCTGTTGAAGCCATATTCGCTACAACTTACGTTTGTGAAAAATTATTTTCAACAATGAAAATAGTAAAAACCAAATTTAGATTACGAGTGACAGACAAATACCTTCGTGATCAACTACGACTGGCAGTGAGTGACATAATTCCTGATTTTGAAACTTTGTCGCAGAGACATTCTGAAGACAGTTAATTTTAGGTTGTGATATTGTTCATTTATTGTTCATTTCTTTCTTCGTTACACGTACTAAACATTAGTTTGTAGTCTTGTACTGTATAAAATTATATTTAAGTGCTTGACGTAAGGAAAATGAAAATCCGTTAATAAGTCAAACAGTTACTTCACTTCCCCTTCGGGTGTCCGCCTAGGTCAGCGGAAGACAGTTTCAGACTGTGTGACGTTTGTGGAGGAAGAGCACTTCCCTCATTTCGTGTGACGTCAGGCGAGAGCACGTAATGCAAAGTTGCCTACATAAACGGCGTTTCTTTGAGTTAAGAAAAGAAATAGCATTATTCATGACTAGTCTAAATCAGCCTGTCCCCGAGTTTTAAGAAAAAACCTGAATTTGTGACTTGGCTTTCCATGCGGATTTAACAGATCACTTAAACGATTTAAATACCTCACTTCAGGGCAAGGGTCTCATCGTAACTGATATATACTATAAAGTTGAAGCGTTAAAATTGTCTTAGGCTCTATGGATAAATCAACTGCTGGCTGGAAATTGTGCATTTTTCAAAGTTATCGCAAGTGCGTGGTCCGGACATGTCTCTCATAAGAATATGAGCAAATTATACAAGATCTTCTTCGCCAGTTGAGTCGAAGTTTCAAGATGTAGAACAGTTTCTACTATATTTCAGCTCTTTGCATCCCCTTCCTAGCAGGTACCAATTGGACTGTTAAATTTACAAAGTGACGATTTGTTGAAGGACAAATATAAACACAACAAGGACTTGGTTGACTTTAACAGGAATTTCTACCAAGCCAGATTCCCGAGATTGTATGCATTTGCTGCACAGGTATTATGTATGTTTGGTTCGTATGGTTGTATGCGAACAATTTTTTCTGTTATGAAACTTGCTAAACCTAAATCAAGAAGTACCTTGTCAGATCACACCCTAACATGCAGTCTTAATTACATATTGCCCAGTCATTATGTCCCAATATTGATAAATTAGTTAAAGAAAAAAGAAACAAGAAATGCAGAAAAATGTCAACATAATTAATCGTTCTGTGCCTTTTTCCAAATTACAGAGAAAAGGAAATGTAGTTTGTATGTATTTTTTCATAAAATACAGCAAAGGTTCATTTATTTCTAATTATTTTTAAACGCGTTGTGTGATTGCAGTCATTGTAAATAAAGGCTAGCTTGACGTACAAATGAACGGGCATAACAAAAACTTGTATTATTTTACTATATATTTGTTTCGCCAAATTAACTGAAATGAAATACTACGTGACTATTAGATACAGGAAAGTGTCCATCGTATGAGACTGTCTTTGCTATAGATTGATTTTCGCATAATATAGTAGAAAATGAATTATTTATAATCGGTACACAAGATGTTCAATTGAGTTAACATTACAATTGGGATATCCAGGCATTTAACTGTGATATTAACGCAGATCACTTTTATTTATCGCCTAAATCACTGCTACCTGCACGCCAAATACCCTCTCCACCCCCCTGCAAACTGCTGTCCACATTTCACAGACCCTGCACAGACGTCGAATGCGAGACGGCAGAGCGGAGAGAGGTGACGTCACAGTGCTGTATCCTGTCCTGGTGTGGCTATGCACGTTGCAGGTTACACAGTGGCTCGGAGCACGATTGCGTTTTCGCCACCTCTGATCTAAGACAACACGTGACATTAGGACGGGATAAACAGCCTTGCCTAGGCGGGATCTGAAAGTCAGCGAATTCTATTCCATGCTTGAAGTACCGAGCATTAGCTGCTGCGTACACCACGACTAGCCCGGAGAATAAAATAACTTAATCAAAAACAATATTTTGTACATTCTTACTGCAGATTTGACCCTTAAGACGCATGTAGCATTCGTCATTCATAGTCGTCTCAATACACCTTTCTTAAAAAACTAGTCCACACCTGTGGAGTAACGGTTAGCGCGTCTGGCCGCGAAACCAGGTGGGCCGGGTTCGATTCTCAGTCGAGGCAAGTTACCTGGTTAAGGTTTTTTTCCGGAGTTTTCCCTCAACCCAATATGAGCAAATGCTGGGTAACTTTCGGTGCTGGACCCCGGACTCATTTCACCAGCATTATCACCTTCATTTCATTCAGACGCTAAATAACCTAAGATGTTGATAAAGCATTGTAAAATAACATAAAAAGAAGCTATTCAATGAATAGCACATAAAATATTATTGCATGACTGTTATTCCGTCGCATGGGAAAACGCAAGTACTAGATAATGCTAGGTTTACACGGCGACAGTTTAGAGCCAGAGAAGATCTAAAGTATCAGGAGAGCTCTCTAAAGGAGTGTTTACACGGTGACAGAATATAGCTTCTCTAAACCCATTAGCGAGCTCTCATGAGATTTATATAACTCTAAACTCTATTGTTACTCTCCGGACCGTTTACATGGTGCAGACAGTTTAGAGTGTGAGAAAGTGTTACGAGCATAAAGAAAAGAACAGGCTGGTCAGTGCGTTTAAAACTATGGCAGAAACACAACGTTTTTCTGCCGCTGTAGTGTGCAGTTCTTCTGAATTGAAAGGAGAAATAGATCTACGTGGGAAAAACCCTGGATATCTCGTGGGAACACGCATGGAACTTACACATCGGACCTGTAATTGGCGAAAAAGATACAACTATGAGGATGGTCATTAGTATAAAGGAAAGACTGTTGGTCACATTACGCTTCCTAGCAACAGGTTTATACCCTAAACACATTATTTTGTTGTTCTTAACAGAATAAATTATGAATAATAATAATAATAACAATAATAATAATAAATAAACATATGAAAATGGTAGATTACATAGCTCATGTAAAATGTATTAAGTTTCTTTCATTATGTTCGAAAAGGTATGTTACTTGTATGTATGTATGTATTTATTCACACTGCAATGGGTATATACCCGGTGGCAGTGGTAACTAATTACACTCAATAATGACAATAATAAACTTATTAATTAAAAATACAATTAATGATAATACTAATAATTAATAATAATAATAATAATAATAATAATAATAATAATAACAATAATAATAATAACAACAGGGAATATACTAAATTAAATGAAACGATCGCTTAAAATAACATTTGAAATATCCTAATTTGTATCTTAAAACTAAGATCGAACTAAAACCCACGAGTATATGTTCATATCTGCACAAGTACCTTTCAACATTACACTCATTTCGCTGTCAACTCACTCACTGCACTGGAACTACGACACATTTCACTGATTCTATCCTAATTTCACTAACACTTCAAAAACATTTCACTGTTCAAATACTTTGCACTGCCACTATAACCTATAAAGCTTCACTGACAGGAACACGTTTCACTTACACAGCACATGGTGTATGAATTGAACAACAGGAAGGCAGTGTCTGAGTTTATAATATGTAATATTTTTTCATATAAAAAATGACAACCATTTATTTTAATATAATTGATACGTGGAAGTTTTGAACCTACGTCTATTGACCATAAAATATTGTACGAAGCATTTAATACGCAACGATGAGTCCTTTAAATGCCCCAAATGTCAATGTCAATAAGTGTTCTGCTACAAATATCTAGAACCGAACGGCGCTCTGAGCGGCGGAATTGCGTCTCTGCATTTACACGGCGAGAGTTTAGAGAAGAGAGGGCTAGAGATTATACTGAGTATAGCTCGTGCGGAACCTGGTGAAACTTGGAGGGAGAGAACAGTATTGTGGTGTGGGATCGACTACCGACCGATGTTATGTGACGAGATGCAAGCGAGACTGAACAAGCGTTACCCCCTCCACTCTTAACCGCCCGTAGAACTGGTTTCTCCATCAAGGTTCACCAGGTTCCTTTCGAGATATATCACCGTGTAAACGGTTTTGAGAGTAGGTATCTCGTTGACTCTAATTAGATATTAGAGAGAATAAATAGAGCGGCCTTGAAAACTGCTCTCGCCATGTAAATACCCTGGACAAAGAACTCGCATATGCTCTCAACTCTCATTATAGTTATTCTAAATTATTCAACTCAGTTGAACTTTTTCATATACTCTAGCGATAGAAGCAGTATAAATGAAGGCCAAAAACATTGGAGTGTCGAAGACAAGAAGATTGATTGAAGCATATGAATGGGAAAGTTGTTTGTGGAATGTGTTTAACAAGAATTACAAGAATAAGGACCTTGAGAAATCAGGCATTGTCAAAATTAGCTGAGACTGTTGAGGCGTCTGAATTTGGCTTTTAGTTTTAATTCATTGTAATTTGGCGTAATTTTAGCAAGGTCCATTGTTTTAGTTGTTAATTATTTTGTGGGTTTTATTCTCGCTTATTTATTTGCTGGAGGAGGTACAGCGAAAGGTCCATAACCTCCAGTATGTGCGAACTGTAATAATAATAATAATAATAATAATAATAATAATAATAATAATAATAATAATAATAATAATAATAATAATAAAATAGTGATAATAATATTATATTATTATCATCATCATCACTATTATGATAATAATAATATTATATTATTATCATCATCATCACTATTATGTTATTATCACTATTGTTTTATTATTATTATTATATTATTATTATTATTATTATTATTATTATTATTATTATTATTATTATTATTACTGCTGTGCCATTATCACCATTCACTTGATGTGGAATATTTTCTATATTCCTTTAATATTGTTGATAATGCATCATATTAATAATAATAACGCTCACCTAGTGCATTATAAACGAATCACATAACTGGTACAGTGGGGTCTGTACCGGTATCTGTTAACAAGAATATAGTTATAGTTTAACAAAACGAAATAGCCACAACTATTACACTGTATTAGTAGAGCCATTATAAACACAATATTATAATGAAAGAAGATGAACAATGTTATGTGAAAAACTGTTTTTTTTTTTTCTTTGAACACTCGGTCTCTTTTAAGGAACTTAAACGCAATCAATCATTTTCATCGCAAATTGTGCACACTTTTGTTTAACATTGGAGGTAAATTGAACTTCGGCCCTTGTAGCAAGAATATTTTTTTCCTCCTTAATTTTGGGGTGCACAAAGCATATCTTCTTCTTCTTCTTCTTCTTTTTCTTCTTCTCAAGAACCACTTCTTCAGCTGCATCCGTTGCCTTTCTTTCATCAGGAAGCCTGAAAATTGTCTTTATACAGGGTTCCTACAAAAGACCTTTCCGGTTTCGAACACATGTAATTTACGTGCTATGAATCTGAGGTGGATGAAAATAGTACCAATGGAAAGAGAAACTCCAAACGTTTAGTTTCTTGACTTAAAGATGTTCAATGTGTCCCCCCTCCTTAGTAACACGGCACACATCAAGCCTATAGTCAAGTTCCACGTAGGTACGCGCATTTTCCGATCTTCAGATTCTGAGATTATGTCTGTTCACCTTACCAGAAAGTTGAAAAGTGACGTCGTCAGAAAACACTACGGAACGAATAAATTCATCGTCGTTTTCAATTAAAGTCTACATACTTGTGCAGAAATTTCTTCGTAGCACTTTGTCCTCTGGTATTAGGGCTTGCAGCAACTGTAGTAGGTATGGATGGAGTCGCAACCGCTTGCGAAGAATCGTGCCTTTAAATCTGTGTACCATTAACGGATTTTAGGCCCACTGGGTGGATCTGCACCAAACTTTGTTCAGTAATGCTTTTGCACATTAATAACCGACTGGTTCACATGAAAATTAAGCTGTTCTGTCGTCTATAGCAGCCATTTCGCCTCAACAATGAATAAATTTGTTTATATGCACTATTGTGAGGCGTGTTATCAAGTAGGGAAACAATGTTAACACAACTAAACTTTTTGAGTTTCTCTTACCATTGGTACTATTTTCATGCATCTCTGATTCATAGAATGTAAATTACATGTGTGCCGACTTGAGCTATAATTTGCACATTTTTGATCAAGACTATCAACTCCGTCCTTCGTGCAATTATAGTATTCTATATAAATAATGACTCACCCAACAATATTAGTAACGCAAGTGCTATGCGCGGTCAGGTTACACAACTGCTGGCACACTGCTCAGAAGTTTGATGGGTGATGATGTCATAAAAACGCACTCACCAGCCTATTCTTCTCTAAATGCTCTCTCGCAACACTTTCTCTCACTCTAAACTGTCTGCACCATGTAAACGGTCCGGAGAGTAACTTAGAGTTTAGAATTATATAATCTCATGAGAGCTCGCTAATGGGTTTAGAGAAGCTATATTCTGTCACCGTGTAAACACTCCGTTAGATATCTCTCCTGATTCTTCAGAACTTCGCTCTGAACTGTCCCCGTGCAAACGTAGCATGATTGTTACTTCAGACTGTATTTCAAGAGTTATGCGCAAGCTTGTATAATCTCGTACGCAACAGTCGCGAGAGTTAATGAAAAAGTTCAACTTAGCTGACTAATTTAGAGTAGCTATAATGAGAGCTGACAATATATGTGAGTTCTCTGTTCAGGGTGTTTACACGGCGAGAGCAGTTTTCAAGGCCGCTCTATTTAGACTCTCTATTTAGCTACTAGAGTCAACGAGATACCTGCCCTCACAACCGTTTACACGGTGATACTCAGCTATAATATCTAGCTCTCTTCTCTAAACTGTCGCAGTGTAAACGTAGCATTAGATGTTGTGCTTGCGGTTGCAAACGTTGTCAAAGAACTTAGAGCTCTGGAGGAGAGAACACATAGAAAAAAGAAAGAAGTGTGGGTGAGAAAGTGAAATCCACGTAGAAAAATACAAAAGTGCATCAGAAACAAGATGTTAAAGATATCTGAAAACATAAATTACCTATGAAACCAAAATTCAGAGAATCCCTGATAAAATGAATTACCATCCCTGCACATATAAATAATTGAAAATAGTGAAATGAAATGAAAGATCCTTTATTGGTAATATATTTTTATTCCTACTCAGAGAGATGACATTGGAAGATTCTCGGTCATTTAGCAATTTTCTAGGAATTGATGAGAGTACGTTCAACAAACTTCTAACACGATATAAATCATTTTAGTGCCATGAAATCAATACGTTCACATTTGGAAACAATTATTATACTTTAATTGTCCGCGTTTCTATTATAATATAATATAATACGTCTAAACCCCCTCAATAACATATTTTTCATGTTTTTTTCATCATTAGATACAAAGAGAAAACCATACTGACCTTTATTAAACTTTTTAGCAAACTAATACTCTCTTGAATGTATAATGGCTACATTCACTAAAATGCGCTCTCAACGTAGAAAGTATCATAAAATTCATACAGTATTTGCAGTTCTAAATATATGATCGTGCAAAAATAGTTTACAATACACGTGTGTTAAGTGCGTAACACACTCTACTTCGTCTCGTCTTTCTAACTTTTCTTTGATTCTGTTATAATGCGTCCTTCAAGAGAAGGAAGACAAGAGATGATGCCAAGTCTAAAATCTGGCGATATTTGTCCCGCAAGTAGTGATACTCGCGTATAATTAATAGAATTGTCCTGTTTATGTGTAAGTGTAAGTGTGAAGCAGTATGTGCTAGGTATAGATTTTTGCTCATTTTTTCGGCGATGTATGTAATGGAGGGGGAAAGGAACTAGCCACCCTACTTCATTATCTCCTGGCCTAGTTGCCTCATAAATGGTGTCTTCTTGGTATAATTTGTGAGGTTCAGACTTTTCTTCGGAAAATTGACTAAACAACAATCCTATAATATTGTATTTAATATTTAAAAATGAATTGCAAGTCGGTTATTTTAACATTATGTAGACAAATATTGCATAATAAAATAAAAATATTAGCTTAAGTCCAAAACATTACCAAACGCGAGTACTAATGTTAGGAGATACAGCGCAAATCCGTAAGGTTTAATGAAAACAGTTATAATAGACCTATTTATGTTTATTGAAACAACTCTTCTGTACTAGCTAATACAAAAGTTCCTAGAGTATTTCATAGGAATAAAATATGAATGGGATTAGCTTTGTCACACAATTGCTATTAAATATAGGCTTATATGTTTGCTTTCAAGAATGAAACCTTCCCTAAACTAAGAAAATAATTAACTTTGAACTATTAAACCTTAGTAAGATGTCAAATGACGCAAAGTTCATATCGGCAGGTTCTCTAGAAATATATTTCTGTACGAAGCATGCCATGACATTCTGAGGGACTGATAAAAGTCAACAATGATGCGAATATGAAATCATTCCTTATAGACAGGCCGTATGTAGGCTAGAATTTTTCTCTTAAGATATTGTGAATTTTTTTCAACTCAACAGTAGGATTTTATTTTTCCAACAATAATTCCTTTCTACAATTCACCTTAAACGCTCTCGTCAACAATAGGATTTTCACTCAACACAGTATTCGTTATAGCACTCCACTGACGGCAATGACAATTTACTTGGACTATTACGAACAACAATGAACTGTTAATCTTAACTAATATTTACAAAGCACTATTTACAAATCAGAACTGTCAGTTCTCAGTTCACAGTTCTTCTAGCTCAGTCACTAGAGTTCACAGTATCTCGAACCACAGACCTTCACAGACAGTTCACTGTACTCGAACTCAGGTCCCTCCAACTGCGGTCCACTGCACTCGAACTCAGGTCCCTCCAACTGCGGTACACTGCACTCGAACTCAGGCCTTCGGATGCTGACACAGTCGCGGACGCACACTCGAGTCGACCTCCGGTACACAAGACTGGCTTGCTTGCTTGCTCTGGCTTACTCACTGAATGGCTGAATAAACTGAAAAACTCCTCGCGTTCACTTGCGCGCGTAATTTATAACCACAGCAACGTAACCGAGAAACTTCGAATTCGCGATTTTTCCACTTCGACGGGCTTCTGGAAGAGTCGGGAAGGTCCGTTCCCCATTCACTGCGTAAGTAGTAGCTGCGCGCGCAGCCTCCCCTCGCGTGTAGGCCCTTTCCCCACTTCTCTCCGCCGCGCGCCGTCCCTCCGCGCGATCTGCTCTCTTGCGGAACGCTGGTCGTGAGTTCGAATCTCACGTCGCTGTCACAATATGTTAAAGATGTGAACAACTTACCACTTTCACTAAATTCTAATTCAATTGCATCTCATATTGCCCTTTTTCCTTACTTACTTGTAATCCTCTAGAATAAATCGTATAAAACTGGATGTTTCCTTACAATTTCTCACAGAACACTATCAAAAAATTCGCGGCGCCAGCGAAAAAAACCGCGCAGGCGGCGAATCTAAATTTCAACGCTGCAGATTCGCAGACGTCCGGCGATACTTTCGCGTCGGTGTGGGCACACTCTTATACCGCAATGTACACTGAGGCAGTGGTAAAATTTGCGAAGTAAAAAAATTCGCCACCGGTGCGAATATTTCGCTTCGGTGTGGGGAGGCCTTAATACTGGTAAACGAAATCTTGAAAACAGATGGTCTTGATTCTAGAGCATCAACGTAACTACTTACAGAAATTTAAAACTCTTCCTAGTCTTGAAACAAATTCAGCACCATAATATACGGTGATAATTAGACCGCGGGATTGGGGGCGATTGCAGTTGACTATGCAGACGGGTATTGAGTATGACGTAAGTCTCTATCGCCTTTCGCCGTACTGTTCCGTACATCGAACTCGAAACATTCAGAGTTTGTTTAGCTGTCATACTGAAGAGTTGCGTGTATGAAATGCCATATTACAATGCCTAAAACAACTCGTTCACGAAGTGCAATACTAAATAATTTAGTCGAACAATTCGGACGCGATATATTTAAGCTATTGTAGAAGGAGAAAGTGTTGTATGTGTCGTGTGTACTTTCAGATTATTGCGAACTAAGAAGTACTGTTTTGAAAGGCACTGTAATAGTAAAGCACACAAGAGTCATTCCTCGTCAAATCGCACAGCAATAAAACACGACCTTCTCGGAAATGGTCGAATTTTTTTTTTTTCATGAATTCCAGACATCAAGTAAGGAGACCCGTATTTTTTTATTTTCACAATTATTAATTATTTGTATAGTTATGAATATTTGAAGTTACGCAAATTATGCGCGCACTATTACATAAACTCGCATGGAACTCTGTGTCTACATATAATTGAGATTTTCGGTTTGGCGCATTTGAAAGACGAAATACAACACTTTTTATTACTTTAGGCCTATCACAAATAAATTAAAAATTTGGCCTATTTTTTTAATCATTTCTTTTTCAAAGCAAAATTACTATATTAAATAGCCGAGTTAAAAATCTGAAAAAAAAAAAAAAAAAAATATAGACTTGTTCGCTGATGTATTATCTGTAAATTACTGCATTTATAAATATGGGATCGGCACCCATACATTTGTAACAATTTATTTTCCGGAGGCATGCACGCGCTCACGATGCCCAGCTAATGAACTGCTTGCAGCCATAGGCTAGAAGGCTGCCCGTGGAAATTCCCCGTTGCATCTGATGTCACCATACTAATCATCAAATGATTAATACCTTAAGGAACAGTAAATATCTTATCTAAAATTATTTTATTATTGTCAGCTTAGCTAAGAGGGGAAGCCCTTCACAGTTTATACTGTAATATAGCCAAGTGTTTGATGATAGCAAGCCTGGGTAAGGCAGTAAACTTTATGGCAGTAAACAGATGGCAGGAGAGAAAAATAATCAGTTTGGGTTTGAATTTCGCGCAGTGACGTGACTTCTATACAACATGAGTGATGGTAAAGATCGCGTAATATATAACAAGTGTTTAAATCCATTTACCTTCCTAATCACGCTTTTAAAAATAAAAATACACTAAGACGCGTAAGTCGCGACTTACTGATAAAGCTCAATTTAAAGAAGTCTTTGAGTGTGCAAATATGTGATTTGTTCCGTAAAAATCAATCAATTTCCGCATAGGTCAGGTGAAATTATATGTGAAGCCGGTAGTTCTTGTGATATTAATAAACATGAATCAAATGAAAGTGCGGACAGAGAAAGTGATTATCCCAGTACTTCTTCTAGCAGTTCTATGGATACAGTGCTAGAAATCAGTAATATTGAGGAATTAAACAAGGGTTTGATGTCAATAGAATCCCCTATCGAGAAAAGAAAGATACAACAAAACGATATCCCCGTGAAAAGTTTCAAAAGTAAAAGGCTCCCTAGCATGTTAAGTTTTTCATGTAGAAGATGCATCATCATCCATTCAAAAGTCAGCCATATTTTATTTTTGACTGAATGCAAAGAAAGGTACAACCTGAAAATTACATAGTTATTGCAGACGTTTCTGAAAATTATTCATTTGTAATACAAGATTCAATAAAAGGTGTGCATTGGAACATATGCCAAGCCACAATATACAATACAATTTTAATTTTACTTCCTACTTTATTTTATTTTATATTCTCTTATAGGCCTATTAATATTATATCTGAACTGTGACCGAACACGAGCGCTGCTCATTCGGTCTCAAATTTTGTTAACACTATTGCAATTCCTTTTTTATATTGATTGTAGGGGAGAGTCGGGTAGTATCGGACATCGGGTAATATCGGACAATGAGTTT